>NC_077227.1:715482985-715776967 GCF_027887165.1 Monodelphis domestica | reverse complement strand
GACTTAAAGGGCCCACCAGAGTCCTACCTAGTGGGGAGAGGCCGAGCCAGGAGCCCGGCTGCCCGGCCCAACCCCAAATGCAAGGCTGTGTAAAGCCCTCCAGCTCCTGCACGTCCGCCCGCCGGGGCCTAAAGGCCGAGGAGGGCCTGGAGAGCGGCGGGGGCCTGGGGCTGGCACCCCTGCCGGAGCTGGCTGTGGAAGCCTGGGGACCCGAGTCATCACCAGCTGGAGAGTTGGGAGGAAACGGGCCCTCCCTGGCATGCGGTGCCGCCCTCACACCATGTCGAGGGCAAGCCGAGGATCCGTGAAAGGCGGGGAAGGGGGGACCCGGCCGTTGGCCATCGGGGTCTTCTCGGCAGCCCTTGGGTGTCCTTCCGGGTGAGATCGCTGTGATGATCAATGCCACCGCTGTGCCCATTTTAAAGACAAGAAAACGGAGGCTCGGAGAGGTTACGCGTCCGTGCCCGAGTCAGGATCTGAACGTGGGTCTTCCCGCCGGCTCATCCAGGAATCTGTTCACGACGCCGTCTCATGATGTGTCCTGTGGAGTCAAAGCTGTTCAGTGAGGAAATATTTCTGAAGGGCTTCACACAGGACCCAGCAGACAGCAGGCGCTTAATAAATGCTCATGGCCCTTCCCCACACACCGCGCCGGCAGGGAACCCCGGCCCAGCTCCCCGTGGCTCTGCTGTTCCCATTTCAGTTCGGTTCTAGGCCTTGATTTCCCATCTTGAAATTCCATCCTTTGGGAAGGACTTTTGGGGTGTCCCTGATGCCCAGTGCAGGAAGGGGGACCTTTACAGGGTTTACACCCCCAAACGTGGGGCCTGTTCAAGAGGAGAGACCCTGGGGGGGCAGAAGAAACCAGGGCAGACTGGACCCTTCTCCTTATAACTGCATGGCCCTCCTTCAGGCCCCCAACATCTGGGAACTCTATTTCTCCCTCTGTAAAATGGAGCGTTAAAATTCCATCCCGGGAGGCCGGGACGCTCGGAAGGCCCAATTCCTGCGTGTGTTTTCTCCTACGTGCAGGCGTCCCAGAAGCCTCAGCGCCCCTCCCCTCATTCAGGCCAGCCTGGCGTCTGCGGCACAGCCTGGGGGGGGGGGGTTCTGAGATGCCCAGAGAGTCGCTGGCTTGTGCGGGTCTCGCACACTCGTCAACGTCTCCTGAGGAGCCTTAATCCAAGGCGTCCAGAAAGCTTAGTGCAACGGTGACATGAAGCGATGGGTGTCTCGAGAGGAGGCCGACCCAGTGAATGTTAGACGGAAGGCCGGACACTGGCCTGGATCCTTAGCCTTCTCTGTGCCTTGATCTGGAGCCTTTTCTAGTGCTGATGGTGGCCTCAGAGGCCGGGTAAAGCGGGGAGCAGCTAGGTAGCACAGTGGATAGAGCACCGGATTTGGAATGGGGGGGGGTTCTGGGTTCAAAGGTGGCCTCAGGCGCTTCTAGCTGGGTGACCCTGGGCAAGTCACTTGACCCCCATGGCCTAGCCCTTACCACTCTTCTGCCTTGGAGCCAACACACAGTATTGACTCCAAGAAGGAAGTTAAGGGGTTTAAAAAAAGAAAAAGAATCGATACTAAGACAAAAGGAGAGGGAGGAAGGAAGAGAGGAAGAGAGGGAGGAAGAGAGGAAGGAAGGAAAGAAGGAAGGAAGGAAGGAAGGAAGGAAGGAAGGAAGGAAGGAAGGAAGGAAGGAAGGAAGGAAGGAAGGAAGGAAGGAAGGAAGGAAGGAAGGAAGGAAGGAAGAAAAAGGGAGGGAGAGAGGAAGGAAGGAAGGAAGAAAAAGGGAGGGAGAGAGGAAGGAAGGAAGGAAGGAAGGAAGGAAGGAAGGAAGGAAGGAAGGAAGGAAGGAAGGAAGGAAGGAAGGAAGGAAGGAAGGAAGGAAGGAAGGAAGGAAGGAAGGAAGAAAAAGGGAGGAGAGAGGAAGGAAGAAAGGAAGGAAGAAAAAGGGAGGGAGAGAGGAAGGAAGGAAGGAAGGAAGGAAGAAAAAGGGAGGGAGAGAGGAAGGAAGGAAGGAAGGAAGGAAGGAAGGAAGGAAGGAAGGAAGGAAGGAAGGAAGGAAGGAAGGAAGGAAGGAAGGAAGGAAGGAAGGAAGGAAGGAAGAAAAAGGGAGGGAGAGAGGAAGAGGAAGGAAGGAAGGAAGGAAGGAAGGAAGGAAGGAAGGAAGGAAGGAAGGAAGGAAGGAAGGAAGGAGGGAAGGAGGGAAGGAAGGAAGGAAGAGAGGAGGGGAAGAAGGAAGGAAGGAAGGAAGGAAGGAAGGAAGGAAGGAAGGAAGGAAGGAAGGAAGGAAGGAAGGAAGGAAGGAAGGAAGGAAGGAGGGGAAGAAAGAAGGAAGGAAGGAAGGAAGGAAGGAAGGAAGGAAGGAAGGAAGGAAGAGAGGAGGGGAAGAAAGAAGGGAGGAAGGGAAGGAGGGAGGGAGAAGGAGGTGTAAGGATAAGGGTTTGTGTCTAAATTCTCCTCTTTTCCTCTTAAAGACAATCCATGCATTTTCCCCATCCCTTATACTTACAGAGGGAGGAAAGAAAGAAGGGAGGGAGCGAAGGAAAGAGCGAGCCACATGTATGACTCTTGAGTTCTCAGGTCCAGTCAGCTCTCTTAAGACTAATCGATGAAGGCAAAGTTGCCAGTCTATCTCCATGGAGGGAGTGTCCACACTGGGAGTTCCCAACTCCCCTCAAAAACAATGATGAAGTAGTTGTAGAGGGGTTTTTTTTCCCCTTTACCTTCCATCTTGGAGTCAATACTGTGTATTAGTTCCAAAACAGAAGAGCAGGAAGGACTAGGCAATGGGGGTCAAGTGACCTGCCCAGGGTCACCCATCAGGGAAGTGTCTGAGGTCAGATTTGAACCCAAGACCTCCCGTCTCTAGACTTGGCTCTCCATCCACTGAGCCACCCAGCTGCCCCTGTAGAGGGTTTTAAGGTTTACAAAATGCCGGCGGACTTGGTTTCTGGTCCCTCGGACAAATGAGGTTCCTCTCCCCGTGTGGGCTCTCCCCTCGACCCTCAGTTCCCACCGCCCTGGAGCCTCCGAGCTCTCCCTGGGCTTCCTCTCTCTCCAAAGGGTCCACTTGGGAGGGCAGAGCTCCGCCGGCTGCCCTTGGCCCATTCCGAGGGGCCGCAGCAGCTGGTCCCTTGCCGGGAGTCCCCTCTTTTCTGAGGCTGCAGCTAAGAAAAGGCTGGACAAGCCCGGCATTCCCAGAGGGAGGGAGGGGAGGCCAGTCCAGCCACAGCTGCCGGCCACTCCCTGCCCAGGGATGATTTGGCTCCGAGTTTCTCAAATATTTGCCTTCCCTCTCCCGGGCCGCTGCTCCCGTTTGGGGGCTGCTTTGTGTGGGTGGGAGGGTGGGAGACAGGCAGCTTCTGTTCCCTGCCGCTGCTTTGTCTTCCCTTGCCATCCCACCCCTCAGCGCCCTTCCCTCTGGGCTCTCTAGACCCCAGCCCCAAGCAGACGCCTAAAGGAGGCCTTGCTCCGGCTGGGAAAGCCCCTGCCACTAAGAATCTCTTTTTCTACACGTTTATACGAAGAGGGGGGCGGGGGCACTAAAGACATTCTCTCTGACACCATGGCCCATTGGGCTGCCTGGACAAGCCGAGAATCTTCCAGAGCTTTGAAGAGACTCAGAGACATCCATCCCCTGCCAAGTCGGGGTCTCTCAGCCTCAGTTTCCCCACCTGTAAAAAGAGGGTCATAACAGTTCTTCCCTCCCAGGGGGCCGAGAGGCTCTTGATGTCAGCCTCAGTTTCCCCACCTGTAAAAAGAGGGTCATAACAGTTCTTCCCTCCCAGGGGGCCGAGAGGCTCTTGATGTCAGCCTCAGTTTCCCCACCTGTAAAAAGAGGGTCATAACAGCCCTTCCTTCCCCAGGCGGCCGAGAGGCTCAGGACTGTACAGAGAACCATCTGCCAACCTCCAAGCCCCGTTATCCATGGCGAGTTTCTCCTTCCCCATGTGCCTGTTGGAGCTTTCTTTCCTCCCCCTTCCTGTGGGGCCTCCCCAGACGGGAGAGAGGGAGGCCGGCCGGCCGGGCCCTTCCCCCAACACCAGGTGTTCTGTCCGCCTCTCTCTGGCTGGAGGAGAGCGCCCAGGAGAGTGAGGGGCTGCCTCCGCCTCAGCCTCAGCAATGGGCCTCTCGGCCTCCGGCTCAAGCCTGGGCCTCCCCTGTGGGAAGCAGCCCCCTCCTCAGCCCTTCAGCAGGAGGGCCGTCCATCCAGGCAGTCCCCTCGGCTCAGGCCCCGGGCAGCCATTTGGGGAGGGATGGACGGCGAGGTAGGGCTTGACATTCCATCTCTGCAGCCTTCTGTGTCCGGCGAGGGGTCAGCCCGAAAAGGCTGTGTCATAAAGACGCCTTTGAGCCGCCCAGGCCGGGGCGGGAGTGGGAGCTTTGGGCCAGAAAAGGCTCTTAAGAAAACCAACCAACTTATTTTGCTCAAAGCTAAACACAACAGCTCCAATTTGGGCCTTGGGGGGCCGCGTCAGCCTCCCCTCACTGAACCCAGACGGGAAACTCCTTCCTCCTCTCCGGGCCAGGCTGGGATAAAGGCCGCACTGTTTCCTCCTCCGTCCCCCCGCCGCAGGGAGGAGAAAGGTAGCTCTGTCCCCAGCACAAGCACCCCATTCAGGGCCTGGGTGGCTGGCTGTCCCCCTAAAGCCAGCGGGGCCCAGCAGAGCCACCAGCACCGTCCCCTCTCGGGCCAATCCCGGCCATAGCCTGGCCAGCTCATGGTGGGTCCCCAGCCGCAGAGCCTGGTCTAAGGGGAGACGCAACGCCGAGCATCCATTGGGGGGCCGGTGCCAGCTTGGGGGAGCGAGGTCTCCTTGCTCATCCCCAGACTCTTCCTCTGTCCAACGGCCATGGCCTGTGACCCAGAACTGCTGAATGTCCCCTTCTGGGATACACACATACACATATGTTAAATAGAGCACGCATTTATTAAATCTGTATTTGCGTAAATAAGTATTTCTACAATATAGTGTGTGTGGGGGGGGGGGGGTATTCCTAGGGAGTCGATAGGAATCAGGGCAGGACTTGGAGCTCTCTGAAATGAACTCCGGGGCCATCTTAGGGATACTTTATGTTCTCCTCTTGGGCCAAAGTGGGTTTCTGGGACCCCTTGTAAAGCCGAGCAGGCCCCAGGGACACGGAGCTTGGGGCTTCCTTGCTTCTTTGAAGAGTGGAGGCCAAGGGGAATGGAACCCTAAGTCCAATTTGCCTAGGGTTTCCCCCCTCCACTTTTCATTCTCTGTTATAAGAGACACCAGGATGCACCCGGCGATCCCCCTCTTTTTAAGGCTGTTAGGTGGGTGAATTACTCTGAAGGACAGTGTCGTTCTGGGGTGGGCATGCCCTTCTTTCCCCTCCTCGTTCCATAGCCCACTCCTCTTGTGGGAGAGGAGCCTGTGGCTAGGACTCCCTCCCCCAGGTACTGCCCAGGAAAGTCTTGGACGGTGGCCTTCTGGGTCCTGTTTGTCTTCTTTGACAAAACCTTGTCCTGGGCGGCATAGTGGAGAGAGTAAAAAGACCTTGTTTGTATCCTGGTTTTGCTACTTCCCTTCGTCCATCTACTTGTCTGGGCCTCCATCTCCTCATCCCTGAGGAGGACCCTTCCATCTCCTGACCATTCAAGGATGCCCATAACTGCTCGGGCTCTGGCCGGCAACGCAAGGACAACTAGAATACCGTCTCCAGGCAGCTGGTATGCCTACATGAGCACCTGCTGTTCCCTGACTAAACCATCCAGCCATCACCTTACCTCCTTCTCCACGCCAGCTACAGCTGCTGTAATGGAGAAAGCCGGGAGAGGTCTCCTGTGATTCATGGGGCACCAAGGGAGGGAAGGAGGGGACAGCATCCCTTTGGGAGGGGCTAAGAAGGGGGAAAGGCCTTGGGTCTCCTGTGCCCCCACTCTTCCAGAGGGTGAGGGAGGATGTTCATCTCTCCATGTTTGCTTGGTCACGAGAGATGCTCCATTCCCTGAAGCCTGCCCTTCTTGGGTTCCCCCTCATGACATGACCCCAGAGCACAAGCTCTCCTAGCTCTTCCCAGGCTGGACCCGTTGAAGTAGAATCCAAGCCCCTTGAGGACAGGAGCTTTTTCTGGCTTTGTCTGTGGATCCTTGGTACCTCGCACAGGGTAGGCTCATTGGTTGAAGCAGGTCGCAGAGCATGATCAGCGCTGCCCATATCAGAGAGGATCATCACCAGGTTGGCCTCAGAGGCATTCCTTTTCGACCACAGCTCTTGAAGACCATCTACTAGCTTATAAAGAGGTTTCATTTCCCCACACCCACAGAATTGCCGTTCCCTGGAGTATGAGAATGGCCCAGTCTACTCCCTTTTCCGTTGCTTAGTGGGTAATAATGATAACAGAGAGGCTGGGCTGAATTTTGGAGAAAAATGACCTGTCACTGTTGTTTATCTCACCTGCCTTTTTCTTCCCTCCTCCCTCCAGAGCTCCTATCCCATCTGGGAAGACTTCAATTCGAAGGCCACTAAGCTACACTCTCAGCTCAGGTGAGACAGTAGAACCATCCCCCAGGAACAGTGGGATAGGGTAGGCCTGAGCACCCTAGCTTCAAAAGCAGAAGAAGCCATCCAATTCGACCCCCAAGAGATAGCCCATGTTGGCCCAGGTGGCCCAAAAGAACAGAGACAGCCTGGGACTTTCTCCCAATTGCTGGGCTGAGTCTTATCTCCTTAGAAAGGGTCCAGGGCTCAAAGTCTGCCAACTGGGGTGGGCCACAAGAGGAGAAGATATTCCAATGACTCCACCATCTTCCTGTCTCCCACAGGACCACAGTCCTGGCTGCAGTTGCTTTCTTGGATGCCTTCCAGAAAGTGGCGGATATGGCCACCAACACCAGAGGTAGGAGGATGGAAATGGAAACGGGGCAGGGAAATGGGAGCCAATGAAGAAAACAGGGTCAAGGGATATGGAATACAACAGGGATATGGAATAAAAACCAATGGAAGAGGCCAAATGACTCAGTGGATAGCCAGGCGGGAGCCCTGGGTTCAAATTTGTCCTCAGATACTTCCTAGCTGTGACCCCGGACAAGTTACTTAACCCCAATTGCTAGGTCTTCTGCCTTGGAACCAATACACAATATTGATTCGAAGATGGAAGATAAGGGTTAAAAAATTGGAAAGGACGTAAGACCCAGAGTCAGGTTCCATGAGCTTCTTTCTCAGACTTGCTCTGTGATGTTGAGCAAGTGGCTTCTCTTTCCTGGACTTCATTTCTCTACCATTCTATGAGATGAAGATAATGATCATTCTTCATCCCTAAGGATATAGTAAGTCAAGTGAGATCAGATCACAAGAGTGTAGGGCTCTATCAGTTCTCCCTGTTATCTAATGGGCAAACAGCACCATGGATAATTCCAGGGCCCAGATCTGAGAAGAAGGAGACCAGAGACTCTTATCTGATGGAATCAGATAGAATGAATGCCTTTTGGAGCTATTTCTCCCTTGTCCTAACTAAAAGACTCAAGGCAAGAGGGGCTCATGGTCTGGAGAGTTCTTTGCCTCAGCTTCTTCAGGTGCCCTCGGCAAGAAGTGGAAAGACTCTGGGTTCCAAGGATAGTCACAGACAGATGTGACCAGTAATTGCAAATAGGCATGACCCAGTATGGACTAAAGGACATTATTTTTGGAGTCTGAGGATCTGGATTCAAAACGTGCTTCTGCCACTTACTTTCTGACTTTGGGCAAGTCAATTCACCTCTGTGGGCCTCAGTTTCCCCATCTATAAAATGAGTGAACTGGGCTAAATGGCCTATGATTCTATGAACTCCCAGTTTGTTGGTTGATCAATCAATTAAAATTAAAAATCAAAATATTAAATAAGATAATAAATACTCCATTTCTGTACCTACTAAGTTCCCTGTACAAAGAAGTTTAAAACATGGGCCTTGACTCAGGAGGATGATGCATTACAGGCATGACACAATCTGTGTGAGAGCCTGGAATTGGGAGATAAAGTCATGTGCAAGGAACAGTTTGGCTGGAATGAAGGGAACAAAAGGGGAATGATGGGTAAGGATCCCCACTGACGCCCTGGGTGGTCAAGGAGGGGCAAACACTGCTTCCTCTGAAAAGGGAAGACAGAGCTGGCACAGGCTGTACCCAAAGGAGCCAACTTCCTAGCCTGGTTGGACCAAGCCTTGGCTTTGCCCAAAGTGGGAAAGCAGCAGGGATAGGCGGCTGAACACGGTGTTCCCACCTCACCACTGTCTGCCCACTCCTCCC
This sequence comes from Monodelphis domestica, assembly GCF_027887165.1. Classification (NCBI taxonomy): domain Eukaryota; kingdom Metazoa; phylum Chordata; class Mammalia; order Didelphimorphia; family Didelphidae; genus Monodelphis; species Monodelphis domestica. Next base: position 715,768,715 of record NC_077227.1, on the reverse strand, counting down.
TTCCATACTTTGACTCTGGGACAGTAAACTCATTATGCCCCTGGGCCTGAGACACAGAGCGTGTTCTGTAGGGCTGGGCACAGTGATGTGGCCTGGCTGGTGGGCCGTGGGGAGGACATGGTCTCCCTGAGTCAGGGAGGTGGAAGCAGTGGTGGGAGGGATTTCTCTAAGGAATTCATGGCCTCAGGAAGACAGCTCTCAGGGGACAGGGGCCTTCGACACTCAGGGAGGATCTTGGCCAACAGTCGATCAACAAGCCATTTACTAAAGGCAAAAACACTGGAGTGAGTCATGAGGTTCATGCCATAGTGAGAAGAAGAACGCCATTGTGAGGAAGGGAACCTCGAACTCCCAATGGCATCACCCTCTGTGGAGAAGAATGATGCATTTGGGAGGAGAGACGGCAGAAAAAGGGTTGTCGCTTCTCTGAGTGCCACCAACGCCAAAGGTTGGTGCCCACTTGGACAAGAGGCCTCCCTCAATAGGGAACCCAATAGAGGAAGCAAAGCTGGCCTGGATAAGCTACTTCCTTTTCCACCCTGGTGACCCCCGGCTCCTATGTAGGATGCCGTAGCAAAGAGAAGAGATAGGCGTGCATCATTTCTGCGCTGTTGTCTTCAAGCATTTGAACGCAGCTTTCGTGTCCCTCCTAAGTCTTGTCTTCTTCAGCCTGGGCAACTGAGCACCACAGAGAAAGGGATAGGCCTGGACAGCAGCCCCACGGCAACATTTCTGTGCTCACAGACACAAATACGAGTGTTTCGGATGGGCTTGCAAGGTGCAATGTAGACTAGGTGGAACTTCGATGCCGTATCCAGGACCTGGGGAATGGCCAAGGCCAGCCAGGATGGGTTAGGAGTTTGGTATAGCTTTGTTTTGGATTGTTTCACATTCTGCCTCTGGTCTCTTTTTTGCTCCTATGATGGTGGGAAAACTCAACCATTCTCTTTCTTTTTCATTTAAAAAATTCAATTAATATAACAATTACATTTATAGAGAGAGCACTTAAAAAGTTGCTATGTACTTTTTTTATTATTTTTTATTTTATTTTTTATATTTTTTATTATTTATATTTATATTATTTTTTATATTATTTTATATATATTATTTTAATATATATATTAAGTATTATCTCATTTGGTCCTCAACTCTGGGAAGTAGAAGTAGAAGCTATTGTTATCTCCATTTTATAGATGAGAAAACTGAGGCTGAGAGCAGTTAAGTGACTTGCAGATAGAGTATGAATCTAGATTTGAACTCAAGTCTTCCACTGAACCACCTACCTAACCTGCTTGTCATCTTTCCATCCTACTTCCTTCTGCCTCACTGAACCAGAAAAAGAAAAAGCAAAAAACCTCTCAAAATAAGTATGCGAAGGCAAGCAAAACATTCCTACACGGATCCTGGCCAAAAATGTGTATCCCGTTCTCCTTATTGAGTCCATCCCCTCTTAGGAAGGGGTTAGAGACTGAAGCACTGGTCCTCTGGGATCTCGGTCAGTCATTGCATTGATCAGAGAGAGTTCTCCAGCCTTTCAAAGTGGATTGTCTTCACAGTGTTCCTATTGTTGTCATAAACTAGTAGCCTAGTTCTAACTTCACTCTGCATCAGTTCATTCAAGTCTTCCAAAGTTTCTCTGAAACCATCCCTACTGGCACTTCTTAGGGCCCAATTCTATCCCCTTACATTCCTATACCATAATTTGTTTAGCCATTCCTCAACAGATTCGGTTTACATTTTCTTGATATTACAGAAAACTCAGCCCTCCTCTGTTCTCTTGTGCTGTTCCCCTGCAGAACCATTTTGGGTTCTACCCAAATGCCTACAATAGGGGAAATTCTGGGGATGGTTACTGGACGCAAAGTTGAGAAACAGCCACGGGCACTGAGAAATGTCTCCTGGGAATGGCCACCCTTACCCTTGGCACAGCCTATATGTAGCATAAGAGCCTATAGAGATGTCAAGGACAGGTCAATACTTCATAAGACTGACTCCTAAGCTTCCCTAAAGGAAGGAGGGGGGCAGCCCCTGGCATGCTGGTAAACAAGTGGTCCTGCCCACTGAGCTCTAGGCAGAGGTAGGGAGTGGTAAAGGGGAATGCCAGCTGTTCAAGTCCAGTAGCTCAGGGTGGGCCCTGCCACTTGGATCTCTGCCCGCCTTTCCTTGAAGCTTGGAGCCTCCAGACATGCTAGGAATGTGCCCCTAGTCAAGCCCTTCAGGGCAGCTGGTATCCTAGACCCCGGACCCTGGGTCCAGGCTCTATTTTCACTCAGGCATCTGGTGTTTATTCAGTTCCTCTGAGTTCAGCAAATATTTTTTTAAGCATCTCCTATGTGTAAAGCCTTCTTTGGCTCAGGGCTGGGGAGACATGAAGTACAAAAAAAGCTTTAATCAATTCTCTCTTGGAGTTTACTGTTAATAATAATAATTCCTAGAATTTAGTGCTTTAGGATTTACAAAACTCTTCCATGTTATCTCATTTGGTCCAACCTTAGTGGGGGATAGGAGGGAAGGTTGAGTATTTTTATTATCCCCATTTTACAGATGAAAAAACTGAGGCTGAAAAGAAAAAGGTTAAGTGACTTGTCCAGGGACACAACAATAGTAAACATGAAGGTCAAGATTCAAATTCAGGTCTTCAGATTTCAAGGCCACTATACTATCTAACTAGGGGAGTGCCTATGATATACAGGGCATTTTTATTTAGTGTTGTGGACAGGGATAGCATACAAAGGAGTATAAATGCATTATCCCTGCCCTCCCTGAGCTTATTAAGTTCATTAAGGAGATTGCATGTGTGTATATCAAAAGGCTGAAGGTACATGTAATAAAAGGTGGAGAAGCATTGAATTTGAAATAGTCGGAGGACCTGGGTTCCTGGATAACACTTATTAGCTTTGTGACTTTGGAAAGTCATCCTCCCTCTCTGTGCCTCAAGCTTCCTTCTCTGTAAAAATGAGGTTGGACTAGATCATCTTCTGGTTCTAAACCCACATCATACAGTGATCCAGAAGAAAAGAGGTCCAGGGATGGCACTTAAACTGGGCTTTGAATGGATGAGATTTGATTGGACAAGGAAGGGAAGGCATTCTGGGTACTGACAATGATATGATCTCTCAGCATTAGCCCCAGGAATAGAGGTGGGAGTGAGCATGACCACAGGAAGAGGATCACCTCTCTGGATGCCACTGGGATAACGGGTGATGTTGGAGATAATCCTGGCCTCTAGACTTTGTGGGATCGAAACTAGGGAGGCAAAAGGAGCCCCGAGTTGGGAATGGAGAGAGGAATTCAGTTTCTAAACTGACTCGTTTTGTAACCTTGGACAAGGGAGACTCTGAGTCTGTTTCTTCCTTTTTAAATAACAGGATAGGACAATGTAGCTCCTTCCCATAGGTTTTTTTACCAGTATTTACATTCTGGGTATCTATGGAAACCTTTAGGTGCCATATATGAGGCTCAAGCAGTGAATCTTCCCTCTTCCCCTCCCTATCCACTGCTCCTCTTCCCCAGTTAGGCCAGGTGGCCTACAGAAGCTTGAGGACAACATGGCAGCCTCATGGAGAGCCGACTGGGAAGATATTCAGGGAGGTGGACAGGGAACTGGCCAGTCCCCAGGGATGGGCATTTCTGTGGGCAAACATTGCCCTCTGGTGGCCAGCAGGAGGACTTGCCAAAGACTCGGTGTCCCAGGCAGTGGCAGCTGCTTCTCAGCCCTCCCTCAATCCCATTTTCCTTGAGCATCCCTGGAGTGCTCGATCTATCCCATGGCAGCCTCTCAGCATGGAGGGGCCTCTTGTTTTTCCAGGGGCCACAAGAGACATTGGCTCAGCCCTCACCCGGATGTGTATGCGGCACCGGAGTATTGAGACCAAGCTTCGGCAATTTACCAAGTAAGTCTGGATGGCAGGGGCTGGGGCTGGGGCCAGGGCCGGGACCCACACTAAACCCAGGCAGACCTCCTCATCCCCGACTCTTCCATACTTTGTGGGGCAGGGACCCAAGCTTCCTTTGCCACTCCATCACAGCCAATAGGAAATTTGCATTTCTGATTGTTCTCTGACTCTTGCAGTGCCCTGTTGGAAAGCCTCATCAACCCCCTGCAAGAGAGGATTGAGGACTGGAAAAAAACGGCTAACCAGCTAGACAAGGACCACGCAAAAGGTCCTTAGGATGGGAAGGAAGAGGAGGGGTTGGGGCAGTGGCAGGTGAGGGTGCCGGGTTCACACCTCAGTGCCCCCATGGCATGGCTCTTGTTTTTATTCCTCTCTCCCTATTTAGAATATAAACGCGCTCGCCATGAGATTAAGAAGAAATCATCAGACACACTCAAACTCCAGAAGAAAGCCAGGAAAGGTAAGCGCCCCCAGCCCTGGGGAAAGTGTCCCAGTTAGAGACACTGGGAGGGCACAGTGGATGCTATCTAGGTCTGCTGATTTGTGTAGCCAAGAGCCTCCGGGCAGGCAGACTCCCCTCCATCCCCAGTGGGGGAGGTAGCATCAGGGTTTGTTGGCATGGTACAATGGGCAGAACCCATGGGAGCCGTCACATCCTCTGGCTTTCTGCCAGGGCATCTCCCAGAGCTTTACATTGTTCCAAGAAGGAAGCAGGCCAAAGAGGTGGGCCCTGGTCTGTTACAAAACCAGCCAGCCAGGGTTCATCCTGGCTAGCCTCCAAGGGAAGGATCTCAGGCCGACTTTAGGGAAGACTCGGGGTGACAGAGCTTTAACATCCCCCTCCACACACACAACTGAACTCTCTGGCCCCTCTAGAAACTGCCCACCTCATCTTCGAGACCCCTGTCATCTCCCAAAGGGAACTATCAAGAGGGAGCCCAGGGAGGGTCGCGGGGAACCACCTACTTCCCCTCAAAATGAGAGAAATAGCTCTCTGTCCATCAGCTGTCTTTCACACATCTCTCTTTCTCTCTGTCTCTCCTCTTCTCTTCTTTCTCCTCCCTCCCACATCCTTCCTGTAGAGCTACTTGGTAAGTCAAAAGTCGCCACCGCCACCACCGCCGCCATCCGTTCGTTCGTTCCAGCTGGCCTCCCTGGCCCTTCCTCAGGCCCTCTTCTCCCAGCTTCTCGCCCAGCTTTCATGTCTGTGTTGCATTTCTCTGTCTCATACCACTCCGACGGGGCTTGGAATGAACCTTTGCAGACCATAGTATCGAGGCAGCCAGGTCATGGCGGAGAGCTTGGGGTGGGAAGGCCGTCTCTCCCATCCGGTTACGAGTCTTCCCTTCTCCGAAGCCCCAGTGGGTTTGCTCTCCAGGAGCTGTTACTGTTCCCACCACTCCCCAGAGGTTCTGTGGGGAGGGAGGCATGAACCCATCTTCCCAGGTAGGGGAAGTGTCCAGTCCGAGGCAGAAGGACACCGATCCAGCCTACTGCCACCTGGGAATTGGCAAAGGGAGCCGTTATGGGCACCGGATAAGCTCTGACCTGGCCAGAAGGTTCCGTCCCTTCCCTAATATCGCAGGCTGTCCCACAGCCATTCCTTGGGGTTCATTACACGTCTCCCACCCCTGGCTAACAGCCCGATCTCCCTTTCCCCTGTATCTCATCCTCCGTCCTTCACACATACTCTTCCCCATTCTCTTGATTTCTTTCTTTCTCTCCCTCTCTTGCCACACTGTTCCTGGGGGAGGCAGTCATCTGGGGTGAGCCCTGGGGCTAATGCTGAGACCAATTTGGATGGGCTTGGGCCAGCCCCCTCCTGCCGGGACCCCACTCCCAGCTCTCCCCATCAGGAGTGAAGGGAGCCGGGCAGTCGAAGCTTTTCAGCTGGATTTTGTTCCTTGCTGCCTAGGAGGGCTGAAAAGTGAGGTGGTAGCTTAGCCCTAAGGCCAACATCTCACCATTGGCCTTTGCCGTAGTAGGTAACCAGAATGGGAAACCGCTTCCCAGTCTCTTCTTAGAGCCCACAAAGCCCACGGCTGTGTGCTTCGGACCACCCCCAGGCTCAGCATTTGCCTTGTCCCATCCTCATCTGCCCACTCCAACTGCATTCTGGGAAGCTGTCTTGTGGCCATCTCTCTCCTGCTCATGCGGTCTTCTTCCTGGACCAGCCCGGGGGAGGGGGGGTGGAGGGTAAAAGGATTATTTCTGGTTCCCGTTCGTGGGACCTGAATCAGAGGAGGCCTTATGGGGTGGCCGGAGGGCTCTGAAAAGCCAGGCCCTCTGCACCTGGCCACCTTTCTCTTGACCATGGAGCAGCAATTCCCAATGTGCATTGCTTCCATTTTCAGCGTGTGCTTGAGTCTGTAGCATCTCCCCGCCATGTTGCCACCTCTGGGCAGGGCATCTCTGGCCTGCGCTCTCACAGATGACCTTTGCCTTTCCCCTGGGGCCCCAGGTGGCTTTGCAGCTTTGGCTTTTGGCGTCCTTCATCCTCGTGTGTGTCTGTGCCTTCTTTGCCCTCCCTGTCCGGGACAAGCCCTCCATACCACCCTGCTTGCATGGGTCACTGCATAGTCTGCCCTAGATGGAGACCCTACAAGGCCCTGGGCTCCTCCCACCATGTGGGTTCATGCTTTCCCCTCAGCCTCCAGCCTGCACTCGGACAGCCCCCACTACAGGCAGAAGCTTTGCCTTGCTGGTCAGGACTGGTGCTGTCTAGACCCTTCCTCACACTTGGGAGGGGTGACGAGGCTGGAGAAAGGGGGCCCCTCTGTGGCCGAACCTTCTCCCAGAGAGAAGCCAGGCTTGGCCCCCTTGGAGAGAAGGGTGGCCTCCCCATCTGGGCATCTCCTGTCCCCCACAGGGAAAGGGGACCTGCAGCCCCAGCTGGACAACGCCCTCCAGGACGTGAACGACATGTACCTGCTCCTGGAGGAGACGGAGAAGCAGGCTGTGCGCCGAGCCCTGATCGAGGAGAGAGGGCGGTTCTGCACCTTCATCACCTTCCTGCAGCCTGTGGTGGTATGAGCTCCAGGGGCTGGCTGGGGCTGGGTTTAAAGGAGAGCCAAATCCAAGGGAGGAGCGATAAGAATCAATTCAAAGATCCTCCCAAACACTCTCTCCTTAGATTCCCTGAAGTAGATAGGGACAAGCGACCAAATCTTCTCCCCTGTCTGGAATGATGAAAACAAAAGGGGTCCCAGAGGCTCCATGGATTGGGAGACAATCATTGAGACAGGAGATCCTGGGTTCAAATCAGGTCGCAGACACTTCCTACCTGTGTGATCCTTAACCCCCATTGACTAGCCCTCACCACTCCCTCTTCTGCCTTAGAACCAATACGTAGTAGTAATTCTAAGACAAAAGGTAAGGGAAGAAGGAGGAGGAGAAGGAGAAGGAGGAGAAGGAGGAGGAGAAGAAGAAGAAGAAGAAGAAGGAGGAGGAGAAGGAGGAGAAGAAGAAGAAGAAGAAGAAGAAGAAGAAGAAGAAGAAGAAGAAGAAGAAGAAGAAGAAGAAGAAGAAGAAGAAGAAGAAGAAGAAGAAGAAGAAGAAGAAGAAGAAGAAGGAGGAGGAGGAGGAGGAGGAGGAGGAGGAGGAGGAGGAGGAGGAGGAGGAGGAGGAGGAGGAGGAGGAGGAGGAGGAGGAGGAGGAGGAGGAGGAGGAGGAGGAGGAGGAGGAGGAGAAGGAGAGGAGGAGGAGGAGGAGGAGGAGAAGGAGAAGAAGAAGAAGAAGAAGGAGAAGGAGAAGAAGAAGAAGAAGAAGAAGAAGAAGAAGAAGAAGAAGAAGAAGAAGAAGAAGAAGAAGAAGAAGAAGGAGGAGGAGGAGGAGGAGGAGGAGGAGGAGGAGGAGGAGAAGGGGAGGAGGAGGAGGAGGAGGAGGAGGAGGAGGAGGAGGAGAAGGAGAAGAAGAAGAAGAAGAAGAAGAAGAAGAAGAAGAAGAAGAAGAAGAAGAAGAAGAAGAAGAAGAAGAAGAAGAAGAAGAAGAAGAAGGAGAAGGAGAAGAAGGAGAAGAAGGAGAAGAAGGAGAAGAAGAAGAAGAAGAGGAGGAGGAGGAGGAGGAGAAGAAGAAGAGGAAGAAAAAGAAGAAGAGGAGGAAGAGGAAGAGAACAAAGAAGAAGGAGGAGGGGGAGGAGGAGAAGAGGGAGGAAGAGGAGGAGGAAGGAGGAGGAACTGAATATTCCAGTCAAATGTAAACTCCCAACTTGGACCATGCCATTCTTTTTCTTTATATCTCCATCACTTGCAATGGGCCCTAGTCCAAGCATAGGAGGGGCTAAATAAAGGCTTGTTGACCACCCAGATCACCACTGGACTACACCAAGCCCAAGACAAAGCCAGATGTAGCTCATCTTTCTTGAGTGGTTTGGGAGGCATTTCAGGATGGTATGTTTGGAGTTTTTCCTCTTTTCAGGACCCTCTGACAACAGACTGAGCAAGTCTATGAACCAACCCCTTCTTAGAATCATTCTTAAATACATAAAATAAAATTTGTAGGATTACAAAGGAAACCAATTAATGTTGAAATGCAGTGACCAAAACATAAAACCCCCAAGTTCAGGGCCCCCAGGCTAAGAACCCTTCTGGTAGGGCCTTGGCACTGGTTGTTATCCAGGGATGTCAACAAAAGTCTGATTTGTTGAGCTTTTTGGTTGTTTAGATTCATGAGAGACCACAGAAATGGCCTGCTGTAGTGGATGGAGAGCTGAGCTTAGAGACGGAAGGCCTGTGTCCAAGCTTAGCTTCTCAGTGCCCGAACACTGATCCCAATCAGTGATTGATGGATGGAGTTCCCTTATCAGGAGTTACCGAAACAGTGAAGTCACAGGTCAAGTCCAAAACAAAATCAAGCCTTCGCCTTCGTTGTATCTCCCTCTGAGCTGTATCCAGCCAGCACCAAGGACACGGAGGGAACTGTCCCGTGAAGCTCAGTTTTGCTCCTATATAAATATGGAGAATTGGACACTTTATGCTTCTCTGTCATGGAGGTCCCTGTAACAGAGTGAGATGATAAAGGATGAACCAAGAAGCTACTAGAATTCATGAAAAACTCATTAGAAATGAATTCTGGTTCATTCAAAAAGTGTAGACATTGGGATGGGATGGCTAGGTGGCTTAGTGGATAGAGAGTCAGGCCTAGAGATGGGAGGTCCTGGGTTCAAATCTGGCCTCAGACACTTCTTAGCCGTGTGACCCTGGGCAAGTCACTTGACCCCCATTGCCTAGCCCTTACCGCTCTTCTGCCTTGGAACCAATGCTTCCTATCCATTCTAACACAGAAAGTAAAAATTTTAAGAAGGAAAAAGTGTAGACACCCAGCCCACATAATCCCAGAGTTTCCTCAGTGATTCCCAAACTCTTGAGTTTTGGGGGAGTGAGGAGGAAGCGGGAACGGGGCAATAGGAAACAGGAAGCCGGATCTGAATATAATTTCTAAGCCCTGTTTGTGAAGAAGTCAGATTGACCCTCAGAGAGGGGTGCTCTGCCCCCCATCCCAGACCCCTGGAGGAGGAGCCCCCAGGGCAGGCGTGATGAGGTTTGCTGACTCTCCCGCTCGGGATTCTTTCCTCCCTGCCCAGAATGGAGAGATCACCATGTTGGGGGAGATCACCCACCTGCAGGGCATCATTGATGACCTGGTGGTGCTGACGGCCGAGCCCCACAAGCTGCCACCAGCCAGCGAGCAGGTGAGAGCTCTCTGTGGGAGGGGGGTCTCGTGGTGGGGGGAGGAAGGCAGGGAAGGTGTCTGGGGGATGGCCCAGGGAGGCAAGACTAGGGCCCATTCAGGAAGGCTTCCAGGAGATCAGAAAAGGATTGTGTTTATGGCTGTGAGAACAGAGAATAGACCTCCAGAGCCTTCGAAGTGTGGCTAGAACACAGGACCCAAATTCAGATCTCGCCTCCCGAACTTGCCTCGCTAGCTGACCACAGAAATTCATTCCTCTGAAGCTCAGTTTTCTCGTGTGGAAAATAAAGCTAATAATCCTCGTCAAACCTACTCCTCCTGTTCCTTGGGAGGGTTTCAATATGTAAATGTAAATCAAAATGTAAAATACTGTATAAGCCTTAAAACATTTTTATTTTCAGAGAATAGAGGTTTGGGAGTCTGGCAGACCTGAGCTCTGACAAACAGTGTCTGTGTGACCTTGGGCAAGTCACTTACCATGAATCCTCAAAGTAACCAAAGAGCAGTGGTTTTCCAAGCATGGACCGAGGGACACCCCCCCACCCCCAGGGTCCCCGTGACCCTTTCAAGGAGTCCACCAGCTCAGAAACAATTTCCTAAGAATGCTGGGCTGTTTTCATTTCTAATTCGTAGATATCAATAGATGTGACTCACATGAACCAAAACAGAGTCCTTGAGTCATTTTCCCGAGCGTAAAGGGGTCTGAGGCCAAGAAGTTGGAGCCCAGTTTCAGAGAAGTCGCCCAGCCACATCCTTTACTAATGAAATCCCAGGTCCAGCCTGGGATTGTTATTACCTGTTATTGTTATTACAGCGGGAAGCCTCCCTGGAGTTGTTCAGGAAGTGGGGAGCCCCACAGCGGGAGGAGGGCTTCCCCCTGCCTTAGTCCTTTCCTGCAGCACAAAGACCACCTGCTCCCACTGGCTACCAGGGGCGAAGGAGCAGAGCTAAGAACGGGCCTAGAAGAGGCTTCTCCGGGGTCCGAGGGGGCCTCTGCTTCTCTGGTGGCTGGGAGAAAGGAGTGCCCTGCTCCGGTGACCCTTGTTGCTACCCCTCGTTCAGGTGATCAAAGATCTGAAAGGCTCCGACTACAGCTGGTCCTACCAGACTCCGCCATCTTCCCCCGGCAGCTCTGGGTCTCGGAAGTCCAGCATGTGTAGGTAAGTGGCTTTAGAGGCCTGGTGGGGAGGGCGGAGAGGCTGGGACCCAAGCAAGGGCTTTCCCCCACCAGGCTTTTCATCCAAGCTGGCCCATGGATTTACTGTAAGGATCCAGAAGGCTCTAATCTGCGATCTGCAAACTTGCTTTGGTTTTGGTTTTTAAACCCACCAAAGACAGAAGAGCAAAGACTGGCCCATCGGGAATGAGCTGCTAAGGCAATGTGGGCTCTTGGGAAGTCAGGAGAAAACTTGTCTGAAATACCTTGGTGACCTTGGACCAGTCATTTAACCACTGAACCTCGGTTTCCTTATCTACAAATTGGGGGTGACAATACACACGATGTCTTCCTCTTAGGATGGTTCTAAGGAAGGCAGTGGAAGCCCTCTGAATGTGTGCATCATTATTACTCCACATCCATAGAAATACACACAACTATAACCACTACCCCCTCATGCTTCCTAGCATGCCTTTCAGTAGAATGGGTAGAAAGTTTTACAGAGCTCCATCTCACAACTGCCCTGGTCTAGTGCTCTTCTTACTCATGTTCCAAGGAGAAGGAAACTGAGGCAGACAGTGTAATGACTCATCCAAGATCACCTAGCTAGTACACGTGAAAGGCAGGATTTGAACTCAGGCCATCCTGACCCCAAGACCAACAGTTTCTTCGGCCACCTCTGGGAGAGTTTTAAGAGTCATTTGGCCAAGGCTTTAGTCCAAGCTTCCACAGACATAGCTGGATACCTCTGGGCAATTCCGCCTCCTCCTTGGTGTCCCTACTTGATTTCTCCCTTTACCGTAGTGACCCCTGTCTTTACTGTATTGGGATTGTGGAGGGAACAGAAAGGGTCAGTCTGAGCAGCCTGGGCATGACCTTTGCTGACCCCAGAAGCCATGAGGCCAAGGGCTTGAGGGATCGGGCCCTGCAGGCAGAGGAAGTCCCAGCCTTTCCCAGACTCCTCCCCTTCCCTCCCTGTCCTGGACAGCGTTCTGCGGCTCAGCTCCTCCCCAGTACGATGCCCATGTCTTGGAACCTGTCGTCTCACGTTGTCTTTTCCTTCCTTTACCCTCCGCCCTCCCTCCTTTCTCTCCTCCCCGCCATGGATCCCCCCTCGTCCCCTCCCACTCAACCGCCGTCATCACTCTTCTCCCCTTTACGCCTTCCCTCCCCCTCCTCTGCCACCCCCTCCCCAGCAGTGGTAACAGTACAAAGGGTGGCGCCCCATGGCCTGGCGGGTCCCAAACATACTCACCCAGTTCCACCTATCGCTACCGCAGCCTGGCGCAGCCAGTTAACACCAATACCCGCCTCTCCAGCGTCTCCTCCCACGATTCTGGCTTCATCTCGCAGGATGCCACGTACTCCAAACCTCCGTCCCCCATGCCCTCGGACATCACCAGCCAGGTGAGCAGGCTGGGCTTGGGGGGGCCAAGGATGGGGATGGGGTCGACAAGGGCTGGGAGGCTCCAGCCTCTCGTTCTCTGGACTCAATTTAGAAAAGGTGAAATTCTTGCTTTGCCCATCTACTAACTGGATGACTGTTCATCCTTCTCAAAGCTGAAGTCCTTTAACCGCTCTAATGTTCTCATCGGCAAAGGACTGGTCTAAGGATCCTTTTAGCTCCAGGGAAAAGGAGTAGACCAAGATGCACCTCAGAGGGATGCAGAACTCCCTCGATGGCCAATAGGGTAATGGGTCCTCTGTCCTGGCCTCCCCAACGTGGATGGATGCTACCTTGAATTGGAGACGAGTGAATGCTCTTGGCTCGGGGGGCAGAGAAACTAGGATCAAGAAGGGTGCCAAATCCAATATGGCGGAGAGTTCTGGACTATAGAAGGCAAGAAGAAAACTTTGGAAATAGTCTGGAAGATGGAGAGGAAATGGTGACCAGGAGAAAGAGAAATTAAGCTGACTGACCCTCCTAGAATCCTAGGAGCCAAGGCCACTCGAGGGCACTCTCTTTAGTTTTTCCTCCTTTGTGCCCCAACGTCATGGTAGCAGTGATCATAATATGTGTCCTTCAAAAAAAGGCACACATTTAGGCCCCGCTAAGGAGAGGAGGCAGACCAAGAGGAAGTTCACCTTTTTCTCTGCCCCTAGGCCATTGAGGTCAAAGGAAAGGCCAAAGCTGGGATGAACCAGGCTCTCCTGGGACTAGTTAATAGGCACTGGGACTAGTTAATTTGGCATCCATCTGCTTGCATGTTTTGGTTCTTGGCAAGGCTCAAATGAACCCTTTGTTGGCACCATAATGGTACCCATCTCAGAATGTGGCAGGATAACGTAGAGTGGTCAAATAGGAGCAAAGGGAGCCGTTCTGGGTGTGTTTTGGGAAAGGTGAAATCTTGGACAAAAGACAATGCCCTCAACTCAAAGCATCCTTTAGGGTACCACTGAAGCTTGATCCAAAGCTTCCTGGAGAAGACTTGGTTCTTTCGGGCCTACTGTGCTTTGGACCTGCCCAAGATGCTTTGGGAAGTCAAGATAATTCTATAGACACCTCGATTCTTCCCCTCCTCCCCTCAGAGACAGGGATTCCCATCCCTCTGGGGTCTCCCACCATCCTGAGGCCTCTCAAAAAGCACGACCCGGCCATTCCACCCAATATCAGGGGTTGAACCTACTGACCAAGGGGAGATGGTACTCAGGACGCAAAAGGAGGTGTACATTTTTAGACAGTCATCAGCGTTGGAATTTGTTTTGCTGGAAGATGTCTATTACCAGGGTTTTGTTTTTCTTTTCTGTTCTTTAAGTTGGGGATATGGATAAAAGGACAATAAGTGTTTTTTTAACTAAAAAATAAAATAAAGAAGAAAAAGAGCCTGGGGGGGGGCAGCTAGGTGGCTGTATGGATTGAGACCCAGGCCACACCTCAGACACTTCCTAGCTGGGTGACCCTGGACAACTTAACTCCCATTGCCCAGCCCTCACCTCTCTTCTCTCTTAGAACCAATATATAGTATTGATTCCAAGATGGAAGAAAAAAGGACAGGAGGACTCATAGGTCTTGTGGGAGAGGCTTGGGGCCAGTCTGTAATAATTATCCATTTGGAAAGAGGGGTATCTGCAGTGTTAGGGGTGGGTGCTTCGTTGGGGATGGGGGTCTTCTGGGCCATGTTCTGTGTGTACCAAGAGCCTGAGCTCTTTTGTTCACACTGTGTAGGTGACTTCACGTGAGTGTGTGTCTGTGGTTCTCCCTCCCTGGTGACAACATGGGATTTGGGGTTCTTGCTGTGGAGCTCTGGGGTGGGGGGGACATCTGTGTGTTTGTGTATCTGTGTGTATGTGTGTGTATCTCTGCTGCCGCATGCCCTCACCCTAACCAGGTTTATTCTCTCCTCCTCCACTCCGCTCTCCTCCTCCTCTCTCCTCCGCTCTGCTCCGCTCCTCTCGCTGTCCGCCTGTGTCTGGCGGTTTGCTCCTGCTGCACCGCAGAAGTCCTCCAGCTCAGCATCCTCGGAGGCCTCGGAAACCTGCCAGTCAGTTAGCGAGTGCAGCTCCCCCACCTCGGTCAGTGTTGCCTCCAGGACAGGCAGGGCACGGGAAGGAAACCAAGAGGAGGAGAGGTTGGGCGTTCCTGGCCTCGTCCCTCCTCCCCGAGGGTCTGCGGGTCCTGGGGAGCAGGGTGGGAAGCGTCTTAGCTTAGAGGGTGCCAAGACCACAGGAGGGTCACTACTGCGTCCCAGTCCCTGCATCCTTCCCCTTTCGCTACCATTAACCTATGGGCTGCTTGGGGGCGCCTTCTCAGCCCTACCCTTTCCTGCCTATGTCTCCGTTTGTTGCCTCGTAGCCAGTGGCCTTTGGGAGAACAGAAATGGGAGGCGAGAATGAGCTGGGGAATGGAAAGGAAGGTGCTGGTCTCCGAAGGAAAGCCTACAGCTCCTCTGGAGCTCTCTCCATCAGTCCCCCCATCCTTCCACAAGCCAAACCTGACTTATCCCCCAGCTTCAGCATCAAGATTTAGCTTGGGGGACGGAGAGATCAGGCTGTGGACTTCCTTCGGCTGACTGCTCTGTTCTTTCTGATGATGCAATTCCCTTCGCTATCACAACTTCCACCTCTTTGCCCCCAAAACGGAAGAGGATTTTGGGGGAAAGGTTGGGGAAGGGAGGAACGACAGCGCTTTGAAAACAAGTCATCCTGAGGGCCAGCAGAGATGAGGGTTCTTTCTGGGGGCAAATGTGGGGAACAGCCAGCTGTCCAATGTCCTGCCATCTTCTTGTTCTGGCCTTAATCCTATTGGCACTATCCTGCCCACTTACCCGTCACTCAATATATGCCTGCTCTACCCACCTTCAGGACTGGTCCAAGGCTGGCCCATATGACCAGCCAGTGGCAACCACTCTACAGCGGAGGAAGGACCGCGTAGAACACCTGAGGGAAGCAGAAGTGGGTCCGGGCAGCGGAGGCTATCCCAGCAGTGCTGGAGAAGAGACGCCTCGACCCAGAATGTCTCCCGCAACTATTGCAGCTAAGGTACACCATCAACTTGGGGAGCATCACTGGCAAGAGCAACCCACAAGCCCTCCTCTAAACTGGAGGTGCCCAGAGACCCAACACTGGAAAGAATTGGGAGCCAGGAGGTACCCCAGGCCTAGCTTCTCATTGACTTTCCTTTCCTTGGCCCTGAACTAAGTGATCAGTACATGAGGGTCAAAGACATGAGAGGTGCCCTTCAGTAAACATGTTCAGAAACCCAGGCTAAGGATAACCAGGAAGCGTGAGCAAGAGCTCAGAGGTGGAAATTTAGAAAAAAGAGCAATCTGAAGCACAAAGGTAGAAGAGAAAAAAAAAATAGGAACAAAAGTTCTTTTTTTTTCTTTTTCAGTTATCAAGCATTTATTTTTTTCTCCTTTCCCCTCCTCCTCCCAACAAAAACAAAAACTTTGTGACTAATAAGCAGACAAATTTCCACTTTGACCATGTGTCTCAGTTGCCATCTTGGTCCTTGCCCTCACTGTCAGGAGGTGGAGAGGAGGCTTCACTGTTGGTCCCCTGGGATCATGGTCGATCATTACATTTATCAGAATTCTTGGGGCTTTCAAAATTATGTATTTTTATACTGTTAATGTTAAAGTAGAAATTGTTCTCCTGGTTCTTCTCATTCAAGTCTGCATCCGTTCATACAAATCTTCTCAAATTTCTCTGAAACTATCTCTTACACCATTTCTTTTTTTTTGAGAAAAATTGTATTTAATTAGTTAATTTAGAATAATTTCCCACCCCCCCAACCCCTTCCCATAGCCGATGCACAATTCCACTGGGTTTTGCATGCCTTACACCATTTCTTACAGAACAGTAGTATTCCATTATATTCATTGGCTCAAATTTGTTCATAAGTACCCCCAAAGTCTTAAATTCATGAAGTCTACTTGTCCCCTTAGAGGAACAGAGGAAGAAGCCTGGCTAGCTGAAGTTAAGGAGGAATATTTGAGTTTGGGGCTGGGGCTGGGGCTGGGGGAAAGGGGAGAAGGGCATGCTCTCGAGCATAGATACAAACACTGGCTCCGGATGAGGGGTGTAGGGTCAGGGATGGGGTCCTGCATCTGAGGGCAGGTTGACCCACCTTCTTAGCTTCTGGATTTGTCTTGAGGGGCTCATCTTGACTCCATCTTGACTATTCCTCCAGCATGGTGAGGAGGTCTCTCCAGCTGCCAGTGACCTGGCCATGGTGCTGACACGTGGCCTGAGCCTTGAGCACCAAAAGAGCAGCCGGGACTCCCTGCAATATTCCAGTGGATACAGCACACAAACAACCACCCCCTCCTGCTCTGAGGACACCATTCCCTCTCAAGGTACTGCCCTGGGGCCATCGATGGGATTCTTAGAACAGCAGGCAGAAGAAAGTATGCAGTAGCCAATAGCAGGCGGTGCTTATATAGATCTTTACCAATATTATCACATCTGGTCCTCACAGCAGCCCTGGGAGTTCGGTGCTATTATTAAATCCCATCTTACAGGTGGGGAACTAAGGCTGAGAGGGGCTGACTTGCCAGTAGTCACACAGCTAATAAATGCCTGAGGCTGAATTCAAAAAGTGGAAGAAATTGGGCTTGAGGGCAGAAGATTTTAGGATCAGAGATTTAGCTATGATGCAGGTCAGGTAGTCCAATGCCCTCATTTTACAGATGAGGAGACTGAGGTCCAGAAACGTTGAGTCATTTGTTAAGCATTTCCTATGTGCTTCATAAACACTTGACAGCTTGATAAGCTCTGGGGATAAAGAAACTCTCCCTGCCTCCAAGGAGCATGCATTCTAAGAAGAGCGATGTGCTTCAAGGAAAGCAAATGGCAGCAAAGGGCTTGGAACCCAAGTCCTCTGACTCCAAATCTAGTACATTTTCCATTATGCCTGTGGGTTCGAATGTTGGTTCTGCTGTGATGTCAAGCAAGTTATTTTTCCTCTCTTGGTCTCAGTAACATGGTCTTCCTGTAAAATTAGGGGCCCAGACTAAAGAATCTCTAGAACCTCTTCTGGTACCAACTCCTTCATCACATAAGGCAGGGGTTCTGAACCTTTTTTTCCCTTGATGTCATAGAGTCTTTCACAGTCTAGTGAAGGCTATAAACTCCTCAGAATCATGCTTTACAATGTGTAAAACAAAATACATAGGACTACAGAGGAAAATCATTATATTGATCATATTATATTAAAAAGCAGTTATCAGAATTTTTGGAAGAACAAATTCATGGCTAGCTAGATTGCTCAGTGGATAGAGAGCCAGGCCTAGAGATGGAAGGTCCTGAGTTCAAATGTGACCTCAGATACTTTCTAGCTGTGTGACCCTGGGTAAGTCACTTAACCTCCATTACCTAGCCCTTACCATTCTTCTGCCTTGGAACCAATTCAAAGCATTGATTCTAAGATGGAGGATAAGGGTCTAAAAAAATTCACAGACCCCAAATTAAGAAACTTTATGAGAACTATTTGGAGATGTTACCTTCTGAAGTACAAACCCAGTTAACAGGTGGGAAAGAGAAGTCCGTTATCATGGTGCAAAGAGGATGTGATTCCCAAAGCCCCTCCTTGCTCCATCCATTCTCATCTATGTGTTTCCTGAAGAAGAAAAGCTAAAGTTCAGCTTTCATTGGGAGTGAGAAGCTATGATGGGTGTAGGGAGAAGGAGGCGAAGCTTTGTCTCTTCTATGTTTTATAGAGCCCCAAAGTGGTCAGGAGGTGAAAAACTTCCTAGCGTCAGAGCCTACCCCTAATGTGGCATCTAATGCTAAAAAATGTAAGAGCTACCCTGGTGTTTCCTGGGGTGGGTGGGGATGCACTAGGGATGAAGGTGTATGTATGTGTGTGCCTTCAGCACCTAGGACAGGGACTGCTTTCCCATGAATGTCCATGTATGGTGATGCTGCTGTCTCTCCTGGGGGCTCCAGGTTCAGACTACGACTGCTACTCAGTGAACGGGGATGTGGAAGGCGAGGGGCAGAGCGAGTTTGACAAGTCTTCCACCATCCCCCGAAACAGCAACATTGCCCAGAATTACCGTCGGATGATCCAGACCAAGCGACCCGCCTCCACAGCCGGACTGCCCACAGGCATGGCCCTGCCTTCAGGTGCCCCACCAGGTGTAGCCACCATCCGTCGCACACCTTCCACCAAGCCTTCTGTGCGCCGCACTCTCTCCAATGCTGGCCCCATCCCCATTCGTCCACCTATCGTCCCAGTGAAGACCCCTACAGTGCCCGATTCGCCTGGCTACACAGGCCCAACCCGAGTGGGCAGCGAGGAGTGTGTCTTCTATGCTGATGATGCTTCCTCGCCCCATGCCCCTGATTTTGCTAAGGCCTCCCCAAAACGGCTGAGCCTGCCCAACACTGCGTGGGGCAGCACCTCACTGGAGGTGGCCAGCTACCCAGGAGCCGGACAGTCTCTCTCAGCTGAGGAGGCAGAGGAGGAGCAGCAGCTGGCAGCCAATCGCCATAGCCTGGTGGAGAAGATTGGGGAGCTGGTGGCAGGTGCCCACGCTCTTGGAGAAGGGCAGTTTCCCTTTCCCACTACTCTATCCACCACCTCAGGAGAAGAGACGCCTATCCCACCCCCCGCTGCTTCCAGTGACCCTCCAGCTGAAGACATGCTGGTGGCCATCCGGCGTGGGGTGCGTCTTCGAAGGACCATCACCAATGACAGATCTGCTCCCCGAATCTTGTGATGTTGCTGCCACCTCCCCTGCCTCCCAACTGAGGGAGCCCTCAGGGTCTGGCCTGAGCAGCTGAGGCCACGTGAGAGAGGAATTAGGAGAGAAAAACCATTGGGAGCCACATTAAATTTTTAAAAAAAGGAACAATAAAGGAGAAAAAGAAAAGTTAAAAAAATACCAGGCAAAGCCACTTTATGGATAGAGACACAGAATCTAGATTTTAAAATTTAAACAAGAAAAAACTTCTTTAACAAATCTTGGAAAGGTGGAGCCATTAGGCCTTGAACTCTTCTGGAGTCTCTTTTATACTTTGTCTCACCCACTCTGTTCCCTTCTCCTCTCCTCATCTCCTTGCCACCCCTTGCCTTCTGCACATCTTCCCCCTCCCCAGTGAGTGGTGGGGAAAGGTGTTCCTGGCCATCCACAAGTCAGGCCTGGGATCAGCAGCTCCACAGCTCACCCAGCACTAACACACACATACATGCAGCCTCCTGCAAAAGAAAGAAGTGACTCGTGGTCTTTCTCGAACTCCGTTCTGTTCATCGTCTCGTCCTAACTGGGGTGCCTGTCCCTAATCTGAGCCACTTCTTGGTTCCTCCTTCTCTCGTTCTTGCCTCTCTCCTCTGTTCTTTCCTTCCTTCTCAATCTCTTGGCTCTCCACATTAGCCATGATGGCAGGCAGGAAAGGGAGATGACGAGGCCAGTACCGTTTCAGAGAGTCGTGGGGCCCCATCGGCGGAGGTCTTTTTGCTTCATTTGAAGGAGCAGTGAGGTGGGCCAGAGCCTACCAGGAAGCTTCAGAGCTCCACTTGGGAGCCACCAGGAGTCAACTATCGCCTTGGCCTTGGCAGTAGTTGAGGCTTTGCCCTAGGCAATATGGTGCCAGGGTTGTCGGAGGTGTTGGTAACCAGAGAGAGGTCTTGGTCTTCTAAGGTCTTCTCTACTCTTTACCTTCCTTTCCCTCGTCAGATATGTTGATGGGCAGAGCTGGGAAAAGGAAAGCGATGTCCAGAGTGCTATGGAGAAACGTAGTCCACGGAGGCTGTTGGCAGCATCTCCAAAGGAAGCGGGTCTAAGTTGAGCACCTTGTGACGGTAACTCTGGTGGCACTTTTGGGTCAGTTTCAGCCATCCTGTCACCCCAACCCAAGCCTTGGGGTCAGGGGCTAGAGCTGTACAGAGGGGATGTGTGTAGGGAGGGGGTGGGGGTTATTTTGTTAATATAATAATAAAATGAAGGCGATTATACCTGGGTGAAGATGGTATGTGTGAATGTGAGGGATGGCTGTGCGAGTGTGTGTTGGCATAAAAGTTGTATCTCTCTGCAGAGAGGGATGTGTGTGTGTGTGTGTGTGTGTGTGTGTGCACGTGGCACACACCCACGTGACAGAAGCAGCTGAATTGTAGCCGTATGGGTCTTTGGCAGGAAAAGGGAAGTTGTGTTTGTTGTTAGAAAGCCATGGAGTGGCTGATATTCTCTCTCCAGTGTCTGGAGTTTGGCCCAAATGGTCGGGAGGGCCTGGGGGCTCTATGCTAGAGATTCCTTGGTGGCCCATGGCAGGGTGAAGGGCAGTGAGGGAGGCAGGAGAAGGGGGGGGGCGATTATTGATGATTGGCTTTGACCCTCTGTGACCAGAGGAGATGCCATCTATGAAGCCCCCATCCGCTGGCTCTAGTCTTCCCAGCCTGTGCCAGGAAGCAGCAGGTGTGGCGTGGCAGGGCAGGGAGGGTCTTGTCTGCCCCCATACAGTGCCAAAATGCTGCCCTCATGTAGGGCAGGGGGCGGGGGCTCGGGCCACAGAGAGTGGCCACAGAAGCTTCACCCCCTCATCTTTCCTTTTCTTCCACCACTCCGTAGTCGAAACAGGGTAAAAAGCATGTGAGATTAAGGCAAGAGGAGTGATTCCTGTGCCCAAGGGGGACAAAAAGGGCTTGGGCTCCAATCCAAGGAAGTTTCAGGGTGTTTGGGGTCCTGACCACCACCATCTCCTTGAGACAGGGTGGTCACTGGCCTTGGGAAAACTGGTTTTTCCTTGTGTCTTGGTTAGTAATAAACGGGAGCCTCGTTCCTCCACTGCCCTTTGCCTTAGGAACCCAAAGACATCTTTCTAGTGCCATAAGATAAAGGGGTCTCTGGATTCATGGCAAGAAAACCAAATTCATCCGAATTTCCTCCCCTTTCTGTCGGGGACTTCAAATAGCATTATCTACATTCGGGGCGCTTCTTCTCAGGCTTCAGGGGGGCCCTTTAGCTTCCGTCTCAGGAGCCCCCTGAAGCATTCCTGAGCTAGAAAACCTGAGGGCAAAGAAGGGGGCCTGGGGAGAGCTCTGAGGCTGGGGGCTGAGAGATGGTGGCAGGGACGGAGGATGGCCGGGGGATGGAGAGCAAGGCTTGCTCCTTGGGCAGAGTAGCCGGTTTGGAAAGCGTTGGGCTGGAGTCTGTCGTGCAGCCGGTGCCATGGGCACCTTTTTGCACGTGAGCTGATGGTTTGCGGTGGTTTGGAGCACGGGATGTGCTGAGGGTTTGCAGCTGGTGAGTGTGGTTGGGGTGGGGAGGGATAGGGTGGTGGGTGTGTTTGGGGAGGGAGGGTGTAGAGGAGCAGTTTGGTGTCGAGTGTCGGGAAGTATTAGGAGTTCCTCTCCCTCTGTGCCTGCCCTTTTCCCCCTTGCTCCCTTATATGCCAGGAACGTCATTGGACTGCTTCTCAGGGGCCCCGTTCGGTCATAAAGAACCTCTGCCATAGCCCTGGCTCCGAAGCTGGGTCCAAACACATTGAGGGAGGGATGCTCTGAGCCATGGCCAGGAAGGAGGTGGGGGTGTTGGGCTTTGCACTCTCCCATTGGCTTCCCTCTTGACCAGCAGGGTTCAGAGTGGTTCACTCCGTGGCGGTGGGGCAGAATTTTCCGCTGTGCAAAATTCGCTGAACACTAGGGGAATCCCAGCCCTCATCTGGGCTTTGGCATCCCCTTAGCGTCCTGGGTTCCAGCTTCTTTGAAAACAGAGGATGGATTAAACGTGTGGCCTCCCCATTAGCTTTTTCCAAGATGTGCAGGAACACTCTTGTCCTTTGGTTAAAGACAATGGGAGCCCCCCAGAGGGTTTCAGGTGAGGGATGCTCTCTTTCCTCATTTCAGCTCCTAGGGCCATGCAGTTCTTGCTCTTGCTCTTTGGCCCCTTCCAGGCAGGAATAAGAAATGCTCTTTCTTCCCAAAGAAGAGAAAAGGCCCCTGGGGCCCTCTGCATGCCACGCTTTCCCAAAGTGATGATTTAGAGGAAAGGACAAGGAGCAGGACAGAATCAGGACAGGCATTGGGCCTCTGAGGAAACCCCCAAATCCTTCCCCCTAGGCTGAGCCCATCATACCCCCATTGCCCCTGAAAGCACCCCTGGTGTTGTATATAGAGCTCCAATTCCGCCCAGCCCTACCCCATCATTAGTAATTAGTAATAACCATGTAGGCCCCGGCCCGCCAGCCCTGTGACCGGAGCCAACAATACCGCCACATGTAGACTTTTCTTTTTTGTTTAGTTTGGGGATTTGTTTGTTTTTATTTTTTCATTTTGTACAGAGAAAAATCCCTTTCAAAAGTGTCTTTCGACTGACGTAACTTTTCTGGTGCTGTGGTTAACCTGTTCCGTTTTTTAATTTATTTTCCCCCCTTGCCCCGTGTTCCTGTCTTCCCTTTGGCTCCCCCTTCCTCATCTGCTCCCAACCCCTCCGCCCCGCCATCGCTTCCTTTCTTTTCGTTGGTTTGTTTGTTGGACTTTGGATAAATGATCCTCTTCCCCTCCTGCCCCTCCATGATCCAGCCCTTGAGTTGAATAGTCACTGCTACAAGTAACAAACGCACTGTGAACACTCCAGTATTAATAAAAGCTGTACTGTAATGACCGAATGCCTCCGCGAGCCTCCTGCCTGGCTTCCTGTTTCTCAGTGCTACCCACCTCCTCTCTTCCCTCTGCCTCACCCCTTCCTTCCCGCGCCTTCCTCTACGAAGCTGGACGCTCGCTCGGCGCTGGCTTCTGGGTTTCACGCTTTGCTTCCACGAGTCTAAAACACCCTGCTAGAAACCATCGAGTCCTCGGGAGGAAGAGAGGGCAGCCGAGCTGGGTCAGCCACCAATGAGGTGATTGTGAAAAGCCACGAGTCGGGCTAAGGCTGTTACCACTCGGGCCAGTTCCCATCCAGCATGACCTGCTGCTGCCAATTTTATAAAAAAGATGTAGCTAGATTTGGGGGCAGGAGAGAGTCCTCCTCATCTCCCGCACCCGTGCCTTGGGGCTCGTGGTTCTCTTGGTGATGTCCAAAGGCAATTGGAGTAGATAAAGTAGCTAATCAGCACTTACCACATACCAGTCCCTGTGCTAAATCCCAGGGAGATGATGGATGGATGGATGGATGGATGGATGGATGGATGGATGGATGGATGGATGGATAAATGATTGGATGAATGGATGGATGAATGGATGAATGGAGTATGCATGGATGGATAAATGGTTGTATAGATGGATGGATGAATGAATGGATGGATGGATGGATGGATCAATGGATGGATAGAACAGGCAGACAGATAGCTAAACAGATATAATTTTTTAAAGTACACTGCCTAGCTGTGTGACCCTGGGCAAGTCATTTAACCCCAATTGCCTAGCCCTTACTACTCTTCTGCTTTGGAACTAATATTTAGTAGAGATTCTAAGACAAAAGGTGAGGGTTAAAAAAAAAATTAGTTGAAGGAACCAGAGAAGTTTAGCCTGGAGGGACAAAACCCTCCAAACTTGGGGGATCTGAAGGAGGGACAATAAAGTTCCAAAGACTCTCCCAGATATCTTCAGGTGTTTGGCAAGGCATCCAGTGGAAAAAGGAATCGGCTTTTCCCAGCCAGAAGCCAGAGGGCAGAACTAGGAAGCATTC
Organism: Monodelphis domestica; assembly: GCF_027887165.1. Classification (NCBI taxonomy): domain Eukaryota; kingdom Metazoa; phylum Chordata; class Mammalia; order Didelphimorphia; family Didelphidae; genus Monodelphis; species Monodelphis domestica. Next base: position 715,744,908 of record NC_077227.1, on the reverse strand, counting down.
ATTGGGGCTTGTAGAGGCAGATGTTGGCTCTAAGTAAGGAAACAAACCACCTGAGCAGTGCAAAAGGAAGGGGGGGGGGGGGGACTGGGAGCTAATAGCAAACAGCCTTGATTTTTTTCTGGGGAATATGAGAGTGGGAAGAGGAAGGAGCTTAAAGCAGCTCATTGGGACCCGCTTAGCACAGTGCCTGGCACCGACTAGGCACCTAGTAAATGCTTGTTCCCTTGGCCCTCTGCCGAGCAGCCTCATCTCTCCTGAACCCGTGAGTCCCTGGCCTGAGGGAATGTGGATGGGCCTTTCCCCTTTGCCAAGGGCACGCTAGGGGTATAAATCCTACACCAGCAGAGCAAACTCAAAACCTTACGTAGCGGACTGTGACCTGATGGAACGGCTCCCCTCGCCCAGCGCCAGATACAGCTGAAGCTCCAGGAAGGCTCCCCCACCCTTCCTGAGTTAGTCTGCATCTGCTAGAAGCATCTTCCTGTCCTAGTTTAATCCAAAAAAAAATGAGGGCAAGGGAAGATGAAAGACCAAAAGCCAGGCTTTGGCACATACCGGCAATATGGTACCATGAAAACCCTGGGTTAGGAGTCGGAGGACCCGGTTTCAAATCCCACCTATCACTTTACAGCCCGTGTGGCCTTGGGGAAATACTTTAAATCGTCTAGGCCTCAGTTTCCCCATTTGCAAAATGAGGGAGTTTAACTGGACAATCCTTCCAGCTCCAAATCTCTGATCCCATTGAAGGGCTGTGGGTTGGTGCTATGCACACAAGAGGAAAAGCTGGTCCTTTCCTCCTTGGCAGCCCAGAGTCCGGCGGGAATCGATAGCCCCCAAGGTGCTGCCTCAGGCCCCAAGAGAGCCCCTCACCCCTGCTCTACTGCCACCTTTGAAAGGTAAACACAAAATCACAAATCAAATAAAATGAAAAAAAAGTATTTAATAGAAAAAAAATGAAAGAAATGGAAGAGCATCAGCATGGCAAGACATGGCGTTTTAATACAGCCCATTCTTCCCCAGACCATCCCCATACACGCTCCACAGCCCCCCGCAGATGCGGATGGTCGAGGGGAGCAGCAGCCCAGAAGCTGGCGAGCCTCATGGGGGTGGCCATCGGGGAATGGGGGCTCTCCAAGAGGAGAGCACCCCAGCTTTCATCCTTCCCCAGAAGAGCCTCCTCCATCCCCCAACCTGGCCCAAAGGGCTTCCCCTGAGCCTTTCCACGGGTCCTTTGGAGCAGCCCAGCAGCACAGCCTTCCCTTCATGGGATGTTCTCTGGGAAGGGTCCTCCAGGGGGCACAGTGGGCACTCTCCATGGGCAGGGAGCCCCACGCTCTTCCCTTTCCCAGGTCCGTCCTGGGAAATCGCAGGCCATCAGCTCGGGGTGGGGCATGCTGGGGAGCTGTAAAGTGATCCCCTCCCAGCAAGGGCCTTTGGGTGCCCCAGTGTTCCTTGGGAGGAGCCCGAAGCACTCTTACAACATCCTCCCGCCTGCTTTTGGTCTCTGCCCTTTGGAAGAGACCCGACTTTTCTGGGACTGACTCAAGGGGGAGCTCGCTGGGGGTCAGCTCACCCCAGGGCCACCTGCCCCACGTGCACCCCCACTGGCCCCCCCTAGAGGAAGCTCCCCACGCCAGCGGGACTCTCGGGGTCTCGGGATCCATTTCCCAGCCGGGAGGACGAGGTCTAAAGCAGACAAGCGGGCAGGCACCGAGTCCGTGGGAAGGGGCCCAGGTCGGCCTGCACCCACTCCAGTCCCTCGGGGCTTCGGAGGCAAGAGGAAGAAGAGAGAGGCAAGACTCGGGGGGATCCGGGAGGGAGAAGCAGCCGAGCTCTTCTCGGGCACGAGATCTCCCCGGAAGGAGCGAGTCTCCTCCTCGGAGCTGCTCCTCCAGGCGGTGATGGGGATGGGGATGGGGGTCTCCAAAGGCCTCCCTCCCGAGTGCTGAGGTGAGCCCAAGCCGTCCTGCTGGGCTCCGGAGCACAGTCAGAGGTTGGCCTTGCTCAGGGTATGATGCGCTCTTCCCCCATCCGCACCTTCCTGGAAGGGTCGGCCTCCACCTGAGGGGACCTCGGCGCTCTCTCCCCCACCGGGGATGTCTGCGCTTGTGCAGAATGATAGAGCAGAGTGGCTGGGCCAGCGCACTGTGGAGGGGGAGGATGGCTGTGAGGCTGTGCCTGGGGGACGATGCAGTCTTCCCAATTCTGAATGTTGCTCTCTTTACCTGTGAGAGAAGACAGGAATCGGGGGACCCGGGTTCAAATCCCACCTCCCTCATTATTGGCGAGCCTGGGATGTCCCCTAATGTTCAGGAGGACCCTCAGGTCCAAGTCTGGGATCTCTCCATCCCTACAAAGCCCCTCTTCCCACCTCATGTCCACTAACACAGGGAACCTTTCGAACTCACCTCAGGGGGCACCACATTCTGCCACACACAGGAGAAAGTCACAGAATCTTAAGAGCTAGAAAAGCCCTCGGCCATGATCTGGGCCAAACCAAACTAACAGCCTCCTCCTCTGGTGAATGCTTTACGGTGTGCTTCACACGTTCCTGAAGGACACCAACATCACTCTAACCTCTCCTGGAAGGAGGCGGCCACTGGCCTTGCAAATGGCGCCCATCGTTAAGAAGCTTCTGCAGACACCAAGATGGAATCGTCCATCCCTTCTGGCTTCCACCTATTGCTCCACAGCCAAGGAGCCCAAGTCTAACCCTCACATGAAAGCTCTTCAGAATTTAGAAGACAGCAATGATCTCCCAGCATGGTCGTGCCACACACTTGGCCTCTCTGGGGCCAAGACTTGCCCTTTCCATAGGGCAGGCCTTCTAAGGGCTTATTTCATGGCCATCCTTCTCTTCCCCAGAAACAAGCCCTCCCATTCCCTTCGACCAATCATGATAGAGCAGGATCTGAAAGGCCTTCCTCAACATCTCCTTCTCTCTCCTCTAAGCGTCCCCACCCCAGATTCTGTCAAGGGAGCACAGTCCAGGGGCTGCATGTGGCACATGCAATATGGCAGGTCTGGCTGACCCAGGCCCATCACCCTCCTCCCTTCCAGAATCCCGGTGTCCCCCCCCCCCATCCTTACAGCACAGGCAGTAGAGCAGGTCCATGACTTTGTAGCAGTTGTCCAGAAGGGCCTTTGGCCTCACCAGTTTCTGGTCCCTGCCGGAGTTTGCAAGAGTCAAGATCTTCTCCACCTGTGGGTGCACCTGCAGGTCCTAGAAAAGGAACACATGAAACTTTCAAGATTGCTATGTGAGATGGGAGCACCGTAGTCCTGGGCGATGTCCCAACCACACATCCGTTCTGGACACCTTGAGCGAAGGGGATGTAAAGTCTGCAGACTGTCTCTGAAAGACAAGACCTGCAAACACTGAAAGGGTCCCTGAGGAAGAATCCCAGGAGCTGAGGGCAGCAAGAGACCGGAGAGGCCATGTCATCAGACCCCTACTCAATAGCAAGCAGAACTGAGACATGGAGGGGCAGCCAAATGTCCATTCATGATTCCACCATACACCCAACACGTAGTTATCCATGCATGGCTACATATAATAGTCTCAAGTGATAGACAACCCACCATCTTCCAAAGCAGAATACTCCATTCTGGAACAGTTCTGTGAACTTTAGATTACTCCACCCTACTTAGTCTAACAAAATCAGGAATGTCTACACCCCTACTAGGATTAAGTATTTAGGAGGATGGCCTTTGATAGACATGTGCTAGTAAATGACAAATCAGAAACAGCTGACAGACCCCTGGGCTGTCTTAAGTCAAGCTTAAGCTACCATTGGTACAGATGAGATGCAGGAAAGTGACGTAAAACCATCAATATATTTGGCATCACTTCCTCCCTTGGCTCTTTGTCCCCAGAGAGATGGCTCTGGCTGGCAGCGAGCTGAGGATTTTGACATCTTGGTGTGGTGGCAGCTATTGTCCGGTTTAGCAGTGAGTTTTCCTTGATATTATACTGGGAGAAGCTGAGTAGCTAGTTTAGGTTCAAGCATCTTAGCTGAGCTCTCTGGAGTTTAGGCTGATACTTTCCAGGTTCCGGGTTCTGTCTATTGCTCCACAGCCAAGAAGTCCAAGTCTAGAGAAATCCTACACCTTTTCCCTCTCCCTTCTCCTTAATTTCTTTCCTCTATGTTAATTAAAATCACTATAAATTTCCAGCTGACTTGGGTATTTTATTTGGGATATCCCCTAGTGACTATAAAATTAATTTAGATTAGGTCACAACCCTAAAATCATCCTTACAGTCCTGATGGGGAGCAAGTTTCCCCTTCCATCCAGCCTAAATTATCTTTCACAACCTCCATCCACTGTTGTTAGTACTGCTCCACTGGGCCAAGAAGGAGTCTAATCCTTTTCCAAATGGCAGCCCTTCAAAGGACTTCTCTTGGAGACAGCTCTCATGGCCACCCTTCTCTTCTCCAGAACAAATCCTGCCCAATTCTAATAAAGCATGAATTTAAGTCTTCCTCCATCTTTATAGCCCCACCTTGTACACTTTCCTGCTTATCAAAGTCTTTTGTAGAAAGAAATTCAATACTTCAGACATCTGGCACACAATAGGTATTTAAATGTTTATTGATGATTGGCTGTGGTTGGACCAGAGCGGGATAGCTGCCACTCTCACCTGTTAGGTATTGGTCCTCACTTAATGTCACTAAGGCTGTATTACCTTCCTGGGAGAAATAAAAGAAGAAATAAAAGGAGAAAAAAAAGAAATAAAAAAGATGTACCTCCAAAGAGTAAAATCACGGCAAAACAGGAGATCGACTTTAATTCATTAGGAGAAAGAGCATTCTAGGATTATCAGAGTGGTTACAGCTTTCATTGCTACTAAGCCGCCATCTTGGTTCCACCCTTGGGGAAAGAAAATTCTAACCATGGAATGAGGCTGTCAACAAGGAGAGAGGGAGCAGCCCCTCACTAGTAGGAATGTTTCAGCAGATGCCAGAGGTGGTAGGAGAAAGAGAAGAGAGGGGTTCTTACTCATTAACTTTTTTAAAAAAATACATTGATAACTATTTCAATATCATTGGTTTCCAGGGGGCATCTGGGTAGCTCAGTGGATTGAGAGCCAGGCCCAGAGATGGGAGTTCCTGGGTTCAAATATGGTCTCAAATACTTCCTAGCTGTGTGACCCTGGGCAAGTCACTTAATCCCCATTGCCTAGTCCTTACCACTCTTCTTCCTTGGAACCAATACCCAGTATTGAATCCAAGATTGAAGAGAAGGGTTAAAAAATACATATATATATATATATGTATATGTATATATACATATATATATATATCATTGGTTTCCTTTGTAATCCTACATATTTTATTTTATGCATTTAATAGCATTATTCTAAGAGGGGGTTCATTGGTTTCATCAGATCACCCAGAATAAAAGCAGTTTAGAATTCCTGGCATGGAAGGAAAAGCAGTGGGTTTACCATAAGACAAGGGTTTGATGCCAGGCATTTCATTGAGCTGTGTAATATTGGCCCCTTTCTGGGCCTCAGCTTACTTATATAGAAAATGAAAGGGTGGGTTTTTTGTTAATTAAGATCCCTTCTTGCTCTAAATCTCATGATCAATTGGGGGAGGGTGAAAAGAGAATCTCCAGCTTCCTGGCTGGAAGGAACCTCCAGGGTCACTGAGCTCAACACCATCATTTTACATATGAGGAAACTGAGGCTTGGAGAATTTAAGTGAGAGATGCAAGAGAGGCATGAGATCTAGCATGTGCCCTTAAGGGGATTCAAAGACAGGACAGATATGCAACAATCAGAGTTGAAGCAATCTCAATGAGCCTCTCTGAGTGCTTTAGGAGTTGAGAGAAGAAAGAGGTCACAATGGACTAGAGAAGATGAAATGTGAGCAGAGTTTTGAAGGATGAATAGAATATAGCACAAAGTGGGGCAGAGGGAGCCTAAGCAAGAACAAACAAGCTATCTAGAGGAAGAGGAGTGGCAAATATGTCTGATAAAGGTCTGACGGCCAAGATAGATAAGGAAATGATACCAATATGGAAGCATAAACTCTACTTTCCAATAAATACATTGTCAAAGTATGTAAACAATAAGTTTTCAAGATGAGAAATGCAAACTATAACCAACCCATATGAAAGCTCGATCCCAATCACTAATATTAAGAGATACACACAAGTGGTTCAGTGGATGGAGAGCCAGACCCAGAGATAGGAAATCCTGGGTTCAAATCTGTCATCAGACACTTCCTAGCCGTGTGACCCTGGGCAAGTCACTTAACCCCCAGTGCCTAGCCCTTAATGCTCTTCTGCCTTGGAACCAATACACACTATTAATTCTAAGACAGAAGATGTGTTTTTGAAAAAAGAGAAGCAAATTAAAATAATTCTGAGAGTCTCATACCCAACAGATCAACAAAGATGGAAATGGTGGAAGGACTCTAAGAAGACAGGTGTGCCTCGTACTAATGCACGAAAAGCTATGAATTGATCCAATTCTGTTGAAAAATAATCTGGAATTTTTCTAGAAAAGTCACAAAATTAAACATAACCTTTGACTTGACTAATCTCACTTACAAACCATTTACTCCAAGAAGGCCAACAACAAAAAGAAAGCCCTACATGGACTAAAATGTTTACAAGGGCACTTTCTGTGATAGCAAAGAACTGAAACAAAGAAACTGAGGTATTAAGATACAGGGGCATATGGAATGCCATTGCACCATTAGAAATGAGAGGTGGGGGGAAGGTGGGCAGCCACATATCACAGTGGATAGAATGCCAGGCTTGGAGTCAGGAGGACCTGGGTTCAGATAAGGACTCGGTGGCAAATCACTTAACACCATTTGCCTAGCCCTTGTCCTTCTGTCCTAGACTTGTCATTAGAACAGAAAGTAAGGGTTTTAGAAGAAAAAAGAAAGAAATGAGAGTGGCCTCAGAATTAGAAAGTTTTTGCCATCAAGTCCCATCTCTGACCCTCTTGGCTGGATCTAACCAGGGGCAACTCACAACCTCATCAACACTTCTAGGTATGACCATGAAGCAGGCTCCCTCCTGTTGGAAAAGGGGGATAGATTCTGTGTTAGGAATTGTCAGATATGGCCAATGTGGTGATTTCTTCTGCTTAATTGCAATTCTTTACCAATGAGGTGTTAAAAGTCGCTGAAAAGTGTTAACAATGTTAAAAAAAACTTAGTTCTCTAGTTTGTGTCTGTGCTTAAGAAAGTGAGAAGAATGACTTAATAAGCCAGGAGTCCCAGGCAGAGCCCTCTCCCTAGTGATATGGAAAGTAACGCTGTGAAAAATATTTCCCCACCCCTTGGCAAGAGGACAGGCCATTCAAGTACCCGCTGCCACAACCTCTGTGCCAACCTGCCCTCCTAGGATGCCAAGGATAGATGGACATGATTCCTTTTTCTGAGGCCTTTCTCAAACTGGCTTCCCATTCTGATGGGCAAGCCACCACTAGGCACATTTTTGAAAGATGCTTAGCGCACAAATGGCAACCACCAAAAGCTGGAAGAGAGTGCTATCCTTCCTCAGGAGAACATCAAAGGAACAGAATGGAACCAGGTTATTGTCAGGGTGACCTGATCCATTTCCAAGTCCCTGGCACTCTCAGAAAGAATTTGAAGGACTTTAAAGTGCTGGATTTCAGCCTGTATCAGTTGACAGGAAACAGCTCCCCCAAGTCTGGAAGCTCTGGGGGGCCAACTGGTCCAACAGGGATGTTGGAGAAGATAACCCCTAGGCTTGACTGGCTTTATAGACCCCAAAGCTCAGCTAACCAGAGGCCAGAACATTGAATGCAAAGAAGGCAGTGAAAGGGACTACCCTAATTTTTGAGATGTTCATTAAGCAAAGGGAAACCTTTCCTGAAGGAAAATTTCTTCTAGTGCCATACTCCTGGCTGGCTCCATTACTTTTCCTCCTATGTGCCCAAAATATTAAGCTGAAGAAAAATTCCAGCAGCAACATTTGCCAGGAAATTGAACTCTGGTGCCACATAGCAGACAAGAGCTGTACCAAAGCCCTGAGACAACAAGCTACTCTATGACTCAGTCCTAAAGCCCTCTCATGCCTAAATGCTGATTTAAAAAAAATCAGCAAGCTCTGGCTACAGGTTTTCAAGTTCCCAAGAGGATACATCCTGAGGCACAGAAGAAATAGCCACTGGATCTCCTAGGGGGCTCCAGAGGAGGGGTGACATGTGATGGTCAAGTCAACAAGCCTTTATTAAGTACCTCTTATGTGACCAGCACTGGGCTAGATGATACAATCTCAAATTCAAGCTAAAAAGGACAGGAGGAACGATGACACCTGAGAGGTGCGTGCATCGAGAAAGGGAGTGAAGAGTTATGGGGATCTGGAGAGATTCTACAATAGAACAGCACGCATACCTTACAGCTCTAGTTTTCAAGTGACTATCGTAAATAGTACAGCATTCTATTTTCACAATAGCAATATGAGATGGGTAGGGAAAGTTTGACCCACCTGAACCTATTTTGCAGCTCAAGAAATTGAGGCTGAGTAAGATAAAGGGACTTTTGAAGGTCACACGGCTGATTAGTGATGGAGCTAGATTTTTTGGCTATTGATCCAAGTTTCTTCCCACTGCCTCACATATACCAGTGGTTCATCTTTGAATTCCAAGGGGCCCATTCCCCACCCCACCCCCATTATTCTTCCCAATGTTTGTCTCTCTCCTCCTCCATTTGCTTGCATACAGAGGGACCTCCAATGCCCATGCCACACACGTGGCTGCCTTCTCCTCCCTCCCTGTCACACAGCCCCAACTCATTGCTTCCAATGCCCAGGTCAGCCAGCATCAATGCCAACCCCTTTTCCTCAACTACTTAGCAAAAGAGAGAGGAAGAAAGACTAGTAGGGAGAGATTTACCTTTGCAATTTCCTGGACGTAGATCAGAAGTTCATGTATTTCCTTAATATAATTCCGGGATGGGTGATCTTCTAATAGAACGTTCTGGATGATCTCCATGGTGTTGCAGTTCAGTGCAGCCCACAGGTACCTCAGATTGGGCTGACTCACCTCCGCCTGTTGCTACAATGAACCAAGGGAAACACAGTATTAAGGAAGCATGAGTTATTAATGTCATCTTTGTCATCATGACTACAACTGGGTTTAGATCATGCCCTTCTAATCAATGAATCACCAAGCATTCATAAAGCATCTGCTAGGTGCCAAGCACTATGCTAAAATCCAAATAGTCCCTGCCCTCAAGGAATGTGCATCCCACTTGTGACATGATCATAATTGAGAGTGGAGACCTTCATTATCCAAATAAATCATGGTGATTCACTTACTGGGCAGAGAGAACTGGCCAGCTTGAGGGTTTGCAAGTCTACAGGAGATCCTACTTCTCCATTCTGGTGTGCTTGAAGGGAACTCATGCCCAAGGTTTTGGGGAAACCAAAGAAAGGAGGAGGAAGAACTGATTCCCTGAGCTGATAGTTCTGTTGGGTACGCTCAAGTCTCCCCCTCAATGTAAACTCTAAATGATCATCCTAGTGCAAACATCAACAACATGGAAATAGGTTTTGATCAAGGACACATGTAATACCCAGTGGAATTGTACATCGGCTACAGGAAGAGGTGAGGGAAGGGGAAGGAGGGAAAGAATATGATTCTTGTAACCAAGGAAAAATGTTCTAAATTGACTAATTAAATAAAAATTTCAAAACAATAAAAAATAAAGTCTTCCCTTTCAGATTATCTTCATATTCCCTACATATAGTATGTATGTACTGAGATCTCCCCATTAGAATGTTTGTTCCTTAAAGATAGGAATCATTTTTGCTTTTCTATCTATCCCCAGCCTTAGCACAGTGCCTGACATTTTGTAAGCACTTAATAAATGTTTGCCTACTACTTGGAGTTGCATTGAGTCAGTGGTCATGCAGCCCCCTCAGATCAGAAGCAAAGGATCGTAAAGCAAGTAAATGGAAATCTCTTTACATGGCTGGGAGGAGACAAAAGCAGCTGGAAAGCAGATTCACAAGTGAACAGACTAGAATGATCACCATTTGATGAGAGCTAACAAAACCCAGCCGATAACTTGTCTCCTTTTGGTTTCTCCAGAGTCATGAGTTGGGGAAAGTTTTTCTTTCCTTTCCAGTTTCCTTCTCATTCCCCCTCCAGCTGGTGAGGAGAAAGCATGGAGAAGGAGAAGGTGTGGAAGCAAGAGAAAGAAATCCCCACAGGCTGCCATGTTCAAACCATGCCAATGGTTTTAATATCTATATGATCTGGACGTGCTGTTTGATGCTGCTAATAAATCACTCAGCTCTTATTTATAGGTTTGACATGAAGAGAAAAAGTCAGGCAATGGATGGAAATGGAGGCTTGAACAATGGGAGAGTTTTCCATTGTTGGTCATTTCTTAGTATATGACAAAGCATACCCATTGCACTTCCTTTAAACCCAGAAGAAATGTTAGGAGGCAGCATGGTTATTATTCCTTTTCAGCACGATTTCTAGCCCAGTATGAGTACTGCATCCACCTCCAACACTTCCTTGCTTCACTAAAGGGGATGACCCATCCTGGGAACACAAGCCTGCAAAGCCCCACCCTGAACCCTCCCAGATCTGAGTATGAGGAGCAGACCCCCAAGATTCTAATGATCACTGTCATATCTTTCCATTCATAGAGAACTTTCTCATGCCCATTTTCTGGGACTTCCATAAACTGATCCTCCCTAAGCAGTTCATGCCTGAACATGAAAGGTGTTAATTAAATATTTATCTAACTGAATTAGAAAGAAACCAGAAGAAATCCCAACATACTTAAAGCTGACACTCCTAAAAGAGCTGTCCAGCACTAAGGGATGTTTAATATTTCTGCCATTGTTCCCTTCCCCATCTACCTTCCACAATTTCTACTTTAATACAGAAAAGCACATTTACATTTTACTAGACACAAAGTTCACCTTCCCTCCATTCCAGGGTTTCAGCCTAACTAGAAGTAATCCACATTTGGTCATAGTGTGATGCCTCTGACCCGTAAGCATATCTTAGAACTCACTTTCCATATGAGTCCTAGGGCCCATCATTCATGGAAGAGCTCCTATTATAGGGCCAGGGTGAAAAGGAAATGATTGGGCTACAGGAATTTACATAAAGACACTGAGACTGCAGCAAGGAACATTACAGAAACTCTCCTGATATCTGCGTGGACAAGATGTAGGCTGGCTCACAGTTTGATGAATTCAGAACTAGATATATCACTCACTAGATGCCCAGAGCAGTGGTTAATGGGGCAATGTCAAATGAGAGGCTAGTCTTTAACAGAGGGTTCCATTAATCTATCCTTGTCCCTATATTATTCAACACGATGGCTGAAGAAAAAGATATAATTATTCAATTAGTTCATCACACAAAGCTGAGAGGTATAACTAACAATAAATGACAAAATTCATATTCAAAAAGATCTTGCCAAAGATGAGTCAAATCTAAGTAGTAGAAATGTGATGGGGATAAATGTAAACTCTAACAGATGGGTTCAAAATTCAATTGCACGGGTACAGGATAGGCATTGTGATAAGATAATTTTTGGCTTAACTTTCTTACTGCCATTTACTGAAGAGCAACAGATTACAAACCTACCTAGACATCCAGTGGAACCAAGTTGAGACAATGAATTATCACTTCAGTGACAATGGTTAGTTTGCAAATTCCAGCTATAACCCCAGTGGTTTGTTGGCTGGTTGATTATTTTACCAGATATCTTTCTTTACCTTTTGCTATCTGTTCTTTAATGTGTAAATCATAACCTTCCCTTTCTGCCTTCTATAACATTCCAACATGCCTATCCTGCCTCTGTTTCCTGCTATTTCCCCACTGGACTGTTAATCCCTCAAAGGCAGGGATTGTCCTTTGCCTTTCTTTGTAGTCACTGCTAAACACAATGCCAGGCATATAATAGACACTTTATAAATGTTTGTTGACTTGACTAAAAGAGTTATTTTAATGAGGAACAAGCCTGAAAGTTCTAGATAAATGTGTATTTTAAGAAGGAGATCTTTGGACTACTGTGGGTAAAGTAAGGCCAGTAACTTGATTAATATAGATTTCTGGGGAATCAGGTCTGATAGAAAAATGACATCTCCCCTGAGTCTCACTGAGATTTTCCTTATCCTGCCTCAAAGTCTCAAAGAGAATCTCAAATGAAACAGTCAGACTTTGAGTGGTGGTGGATTATATCTAAAAACCTTAATTAAGCACCTATTATCAGCAGGGAATTATGCCAGGCATGGAAGATCCAAAGATGGAAAAAATGGCATAGTCTATGCCATTCATGGTGAACCTTTTAGAGACCATATATCATACCTTGTCCCAACCCCTAGAGATTGAGTGCCCCCCCACCCCTGCCTTATTCCAGACAGGTGAGGTAGGAAGCACTCCCACTGGGCTGCTAGGCAATTGGGCAGATGAAGTGCAAAAACGTCCTCAGATGCATGGAGAGGGTGAGGGGAACAGCTCAGCCCCATACCCTCTACCTTTCTAGTAACAAACTCTGACAGGAAACAGTGCATGTGTCCTCTCTGATACACATGCCCTCTTTGGCACACATGCCAGAGGTTCATCAACATAGGTCTATGCACTCTAGAAATTTACAATCTTGCCCTAATTGGTTGGGGGAAATGAAGCCCTGCCTTTCCATCAATGTAGTCTGATTATAGAATCTGAAGTTCTAAAGAAGGAGAATACCAAAGTGATGAAAGTCAAGTGACACCCAACACTCTTTCCTGAAATGTGAATGGGCTTATTCTTACCAGCCTGGTGATGTTGGCCAGTCTGAGCACTCCCTCGTAGGGCACACGGATCCTGTAATCAATGGGGAAATAGTGTTTCTGCAGAGAGAAGGAGGAAACACAAGGTAAGAGGCATTTAAACACCTACTATGTGCAGAGCACTATGCAAAGAGCCAGAGGGTTGGGATTTTTTTAATAAAAAGCTGATCATTTCCTTGGTGTACATAAGAAATTTTAGCCTCTACAGATACAAAATGGCAACTTCTCTGCAGTTCATATAATTTTTTTAAATTTAGTTAATTTGCTACAATTTACAAAAATTTATTTTCTCTTTAACCCCCTGCTCTGGTGGGGGAAAAAAAGAAAACAGAAAAACAAATCATTCATAACAAATAGATATAGTGAATCCATAATAAATACAGGCATCAGCCATGCCCCACAACGAATGACTCATGCACCCTGACTAACACCTCTGTCAAGAGATTCATAGCACATTTTGTCCTAGAAGCTTTGGAGACATGGATGGTCCTTGACATTGATCAGAGTACCCAAGTCTTTCAAAGTTTGTTTTTATATTAATATTCCTTTATACAAAAGCATCATATCATTATGGATCCTATATGACTAGGCTAAGGTCACAGAGTCAGTATGTGTTAAAGGCAGGAATGAACCCAGGTTTCCCTGACTCAGAGCCTGGGCAAGTGGAAGGACGGAAAAATAAACAGTTCTTACTCTCAAGAAGCAAACAAAAGATAATAGTTTGTGGATTATGAGAGGATGGTAGAATAGGGCACAAAATTATATTGCTGTCCAAATTTCCCCCAAAATAATCAAAGATAGAACTTAGTGTCAACTTTAATGTGGCAGAAATAGTTAAGCATTGGGGGTGAAACAGAAACCCCAGGCCAGGACTTGGGAGGAAGGCTCTAACCTTCTAGGGTGGTGGTCTCACCTGACTGAAGTTCAAATAAGTCAGGGCAAATACCACAGAATTAATGAACAACAAGCGTTGGGAACAGCTATATAGGCAGTTTAGGAGATTTCTACTCACTCTCTGTGAGAGGGTTGCACAGGTCTCTAAGTATACTGACCACATACCACAACCATCTGAACCTGTGTCTTCTAGAGAGGAGTGAGGAATGAACAAATCCAAGTGAGTATGGTTGCTTAGAAGTGAGGACCCTTTTGGCAGTGGTCATTCCCAGGAGAGCTGAGTCCCTAGTTGTCTAGGACAGAGAGCCAAGCTAATGTTTGCATCCACCTAAGAACTGCTGGGAGTAAAAGTATTTGCTTGTGGTGGCACTACTACCAGGAGCTTTGATTGGGGCTCAGGGGTAGATAGAAGCATCTGAGGTCACTCACAGACTGTAGTTTAAGCTGGGGGAGGGGGTAATATCTGGCCCTAAATTATAGAAATTGAAAGAACCAAGAGATCAAAGACCCCCAGATAAGGCTCAGGAAATAACAGCATAAAAATCTGAGACATATCATGCACCAAACCCAGGGAGCAGAGCCAAACTCTAGCATAAAGCTAACAATTAAGCCTATTGGCTGCTAACTTTTTTTAATGAGTAAAGAAAAGATAAAGAACCCAACCATAGATAGCTACTATGAGGATAGAGAAGACCAGGGTTCTAATTCAGAAGACAGGGAAGTTAAAACATCAAAGAAAAGCACAAAATGATCACAAGTCCAAAAAGTTTTTGGAAGAAACTTTAAAAAGACTTTTAAAACTAAATGAAAGGTGGCAGCTAGGTGGCTCAGTGCACTGAGAACCAGTCCTAGAGATAGGAGGTCTTGGGTTCAAATATGAACTCGGGTTCTTTCCTAACTGTTTGATTGGGGAAAGTCAGTTAACCTCCATTGTGTAGCCCTTACTGCTCTTCTGCCTTATTACCAATACACAGTATTGATTCTCAGATAGAAGGGGAGGGTTTAAAAAAACAAATGAAATAGGTTGAAGAAAAGTTAGAAAAATGAAAGATTAAAAAAAATAAAAATACAAACAATTGGACAAGATTCAAAAACTCACTGAAGAAAATAACTCATTGAAATTTAGAACTGTGCAAGGGGAAGCTAATGACTTCTTAGGACAACAAGAAATAATAAAACAAAATTAAAATTATGAAAAAATAAAAGAAAATATGAAACATTTTATTACAAAAACAAATGACCTGGAAAACAGATCAGGGAGAGATAACTATATAAGAATTGTCAGACTACTGGAAAGTTATGATAAAAAAAAAGACTGTAGCCACTATACTTCAAGAAATTAAGAAAAATTGCCCAGAAGTTTTAGGACCAGAGAATGAAATAGAAATTGAAAGACTCCATTCATCACCCCCTAAAAGAGACTCCTAGATGAAAACTCAGAGAAACATTATTACTGAAGTTCTGTAGCTCCCAGATTAAAGAGAAATACTATAAACAAACAGAAAAAAATTAATTCTGTGGAACTATAATCAAGATAACACAAGACTTATCAGCCACAACATTAAAAGAATAAAGAGCATGAAACAATATTTTGAAGAGCAAAGGAGTTGAGTTTATAATCAAGAATAACTGACCCAGCAAATTTGAGTATAATTATACAAGGGGAGAAAGTGGACATTTAATAAAACTAAAGACTTTCAGCTATTCTTAAGGGAAAAAAACTGAGTAAAAAAACTGTTTCAACAAGAAGCATAAGAAGGCAAACATGAAAGGCCAACTTATAAGAGATTCAGTAAGGTCAAAATGTTTACTTCTTTCTTATATGTGAAAATATTATTTGTAACCCTGAAAATGATATAGTTAGAAGGCTTGAGATCAAGTTAAATATAATAGAAAGAGCTTGCCTCCAAAAAAAATGGGGTAAGAAGAAGTAAAATTGAACAATTATCTCATACAAAAGAGGTGTGAATGGAAGAACTGTCATAGTGAGGGAGTGAAAGGCTAGTAGTGCTAGAAACCTATTATCATTTAAAAATGGTTTAAAGAGGGAACAACCCATATATCTAAATTGGTATAAGTCTTCTTAACTTGCAGAAAAATCAGAGGGTAAGGGGTTAGAATAAGAGAGGGGCTCTAGAAGGGTGTATATATTAAGAAAAAAGAGGGCAAGGGGATGAGATAAAGGATGGATTCTTAGAAGAGTTCATATTTTTAAAATAGGAGAGGAAGGTGAGGGGATAAGGGAGAGACTCTTAAAAGGGTGGATAGAATAAGAACTGGGGGTGGGGGGGAAGCAGGTGGGTAGCTCAGTGGATTGAGAGCCAGGCCTAGAGATGGGAGGTCCTAGGTTCAAATCTGGCCTCAGATACTTCCTAGCTGTGTGACCCTGGGCAAGTCATTTGACCTCCATTGCCTAGCTCTTACCACTTTTCTGCCTTGGAGCCAATACACAGTATTGACTCCAAGACGGAAGGTATGGGTTTAAAAAAAAAGGAGGTAACGGGGAGGGGATAAGGAAGGGATCCTTTAAAAGGATATTGATTAGGGAGGTAGTGGTCAAAAGAAAATTGGACTTCTGAGAAAAGATTGGGTTAAAGGAGAGGAAGAGAGAGATAAAGTGAAAAATGGGGGGGGACAGTAAAAATAGAATAGAGGCCAATACACAACTAGTAATTATAACTTTGAATGTATATGGGATAATTTCACCCATAAAATAGAAATGAATAGCACAACAGGTCAAAAAAATCCAATAAAATGCTGTTCATAAAAAACACATTAAATAAAAGAAAGAAGAAATACATTTTAAAATGAGACTAAAAATAAAGGGCTGGAGCAGAATATATACTGTGCTATAGCCAATTTTAAAAGCACTGTAGCAATCGTGATTTCAGACAAAGTTAAAATAGATTTAATTAAAAGAGATAAACAGGGAAACTATATTATGTTAAAAGATACCACAGATAATGAAGCATTAGCAATACCAATCCTATGTGTACCAAATGTTTTTAGCATCTAGGTTTTTAAAGGAAAAATCTAAATTACATATAGGTGGAAAGATAGCAAAACAATAATTGTGGGAGGCTTCAACTCTCTCCTCTCAGATCTAGATAAATCTAACCCCAAAAAGAAAGAAAGAAGTCAAGGAGATTATCAGAATCTTAGATAAGGTAAATATGATAGCTACCTGGAGAACTGAATAGAAATAGAAAGAAGTATGTTTTTTTCTCAACAGTACATGATTTTACAAAAATTGATCAAATGTTAAAGCACAAAAAACTTTACAATTAAATACAGAAAAGCAGAAATACTAAGTGCATCCTTTCCAAATCATACTGTAATAAAAATTAAGTTTAATAAGGGATCATGGAAACAGAGTTAAAAGTATTTAGAGATTAAATAACCTTAAAGAATGAGTAGATGAAAGAACAAGTCATAGAAACAATAAATAATTTTATTAAAGAGAATAATAATGAGATAACATATCAACACCATTGGGATATAGCAAAAGCAGTGATTAGAAGAAATTTTATATCTCTAAATGCTTATATCAATAAAATAGAGAAAAGACATATCAATTAATTAGAAATGCAAGTTTTAAAAACCAGAAAAAGAAGAAATTAAAACTCCCCAACTAAACACCAAATTGGAAATCCTAAAAATTAAGGATGAGATTAATAAAAATAAATATAAGAAAACCAATAAACTAGTAAATAAAATTACAAGTTGGTTTTATGAAAAAGTCAATTAAATGGACATTTAATATGATTTGAGAGAGAGAGAGAGAAGAAAACCAAATCACTAGCATTAAAAATGAAAAGGGTGACTATACCATCAATGGAGATAAAATCAAGTCAACTATTAGAAGTTATCTTGCCTAATTATATAACAACAAATTCAACAATGTAAGTGAAATGGAATAATACTTAGAAAAATATAAACTATTTAGACTATCAGAGGAGGAAATGGAATATCTAAATAAACCTATTAAAAAATTGAACAGGCCATAAATTAACTTCCTAAAAAAAAAATCAAGACCAAATGTACTTATAAGTGTACTTATAAGACTTCTACCAAATATTTAAAGATCAACTAATTCCAATATTAAATAAATTATTGAAAATAGGTTAAGAAAGAGTTCTGCTGAACTCCTTTTGTGAGGCAAATATGGTACTGATATCTAAGCAAAAGCAAAAACAGAAAGAAAATTATAGACCAATTTCTTTAATAAATATGGATGCAAAAATCTGGAATAAAACACTAGCTAGAAGACTACAACAATATATCATAGAGATTATACATTGTGACCAAACAAGGATTTATGTCAGGAATACAGGGATGGTTTAATATAAGGAAAACTATCAACATAATTGATTACATCAATAACTAAAAATCATAATATTATATCAAGAGATACAGAAAAAGCTTTTGACAAAATGGCATATTCATTCCTATTTAAAGCACTGAAAAGCACAGGCATAAATGGATTTTTTTCTTAAAATGATAAGCAGCATTTACCTAAAATCATGAGCAAGTATTACATGTAACAGAGATAAACTAGAAACCTTCCCAAGAAGATCAGGAGTGAAACAAGGATGCCCATTATCACTAATATTATTTAATATTGCTTTGGAAATCCTAGCAATAACGATGAAAGAAGAAACAGAATTGAAGGAATCAGAACGGACAAAGAAGATATCATGGTATATGTGGAAAATCCTAGATGTTCAACTAAAAATTTAGCTGAATCAATAATTTTAGCAAAGTAGCAGAATATAAAATACATATAAACCATCAGCATTTTTACATATTACTAACAAAGTTCTACAAGAAGAGATAGAGATACTATATGCCATTTAAAATAACCACATATAGAATAAAATACCTAAGAGTACAGTTGCCAAAACAAGTCCTGGAACTACATAAACATAATTATAAAATCCTTTTTATATAAAGTCAGATTTAAATAACAAAGGAATGTTAATTGTTCATGGATGGGCAGAGCCAATATAATTAAAATGACAATCCTACCTAATCAATAAACTTAGTAGATAATTTTTTCTAGGATTCTCACTGAGAAAGGGTTATAAAAAAGTATATATTGAGGGGATAGTAGAATCTAGTGAAGGTTTGGTTTTTGTTTCCTTAAAATGGAAGCATGTTTGTAGTCATCAGAGAAGAACCTAGTAGATGCCTCAAGATCTAATCTCCAGCAGAGTCTTAAGATGAGAGACAGAGACAGAAAAGAAATAATCATAAAGGTAATTTGCCAGAACATGGGAGGAGATGGGATAACCAAATACACGTAGAAGGGTTGATCTTGGGTGAGTAGAGGGGCCCTCTCTTCATGAGACAATGGAGTAAAGGTGAGAATATGAGATGATGTCAAGAAGTTACTAGAGAGGGGGAAAGAGAAAGCTTGTTGCTAATGGTCTGTTTTCTTAATAAAGTATCAAGAGCTTCAGCTTAAAGAATGACTTGAAGAGAGAAAAGTTTTGCAAGAAGTGGGCTAGGGAATCAAGTAGGCACCTTGCTCTAGTGAGAGCATCAGATAACATATTTTTAGTAGACCTTATAAATACTCTTGTGAGACTCCCTTTAGGAACCAGAGGTAGGAACAGAGGAGGCACATGACAGTTATCCAGGTTTGGGTTTGTGGAAGCATGAAAGATACTAAACAAAAGGGCAAGGGGATTTGAGAGTAGAAAACTGGCAGATTTGCCGTACCCTATAACCGGTGGAATCCTTATCCCTCTCCATACATCCCATGAGTGACAGCATGGAGTTACATGTGTATCCTATGAGAGGCAACATGGTATACTGGATCGAAGGCTGGCTCTGGAGTCAGGAAGACCTTGGTGGAAGTCTTGCCTCTGATACATAATAGCTGTGGGAGCCTGGGCAAGTCACAACCTCTCAATCCCCCAGGCAGCTAAAAAAAGTCACCTTCAAATAAATCTGTGTCTAATTCTCCAAAGATGCCCAAACAGGTCAATCTCTAGGGTCCTCAGCTCTCTCCCTGGGAACCAGAGAAGCAGAAAACACAATTTCTGAGGCTTCCACAAGTCCCTTTTTGAGTTACAACGTGAATACCCAAAGGAAGTGGGATAGTATAGCCTAGCAACCAGAACATCCACCAGCACCTCCTCCTCCTCTGAGGACTCCAAGCAGGAATAACACCAGGTGTGAAAACACCAGCAGGTGTGAAGACACCACCAGGAAACAGCTGCGGCAGTAGCTATAAAAGAGCTTTTTTGTTATAGCTTTTGTTTCCTTGCAGCAGGTTTTGTTACCTGGTTAATCTCTCTTTATTTCACTGTCGCAGAGGCTGGGGGAGGAGAATTCCAGAATGGTGAGAGGGGCAGGGAGGAAGGTGGGAAAGCTTCAGGCCACTCACAGGCTGTGTGAGCACAAAAAAATTGCCCACCAGAGTGGCTCTTTCTTACCGTCTCTGCATAGTAATTGCTAGAAGACCCAGGGATGGCCAGCTAAGGGTGACAGAGCAGATGGAAGGAGGGCTAGAAATCACAGAACTGTGACTCCAGGGAAGGCAGGTGGCTTGGTGCCTCGGGAGCTGTCCACAGAGAAGACAGGTTGGACCCACAGACTCACCATATACCGGAGGCGATGCCTATACTGCAGCTTGTCTCGGAGAATCCCAGTGATGATGCACTCTTTGTTCTGGTCCTTCAGGGCCTCACTTTCCAGGAGAGGGCCAAAGAAAACCAAGAAATCTGCAAATCACAACCACAAAAGCACTCAGGGGAAGGTTGATCCCTTCAAATGTCTGCTCTGCTTCCAGATGCTCCTGGGAGTGAAGTCTTGGAATTCCAGCTCAACCAGAAGAGCAGAGAGTGATAATAATAACAGGGCAGCTGGGTAGCAAAGTAGAGACAGGAAGACTCATCTTCTGGAGTTCAAATCTGCCCTTGGACACTGACTAGCTCTGTGACCCTGGACGAGTCATTTAACCCTATTCATCTCAGCCTTGTCATCTGTCAAATGAACTGGAAAAGGAAATGGCAAACCACTCCACTACCTTTGCCCAGAAAATCCCAAATGGGATCACAGAGTCAGACACAATTGAAAAATGACTGAACAACAACTTTCTTTGTGAAGAGTCGATTTCTATTTTTGACCATTCGTCAACTGGTAGGTTTGGGATTGCACATGTAAAATCTAGATCATATTGCTTGTCAGCTTAGCTGGGGTGGGAAGAGAAGGGTGAGGAGAGAATTTGAGACTCAAAATTCTCTTTTAAATGTGGGAAACTCTTTTTATATGTAATTGGGGGAAATTAAATTAATTATTAAAAGATATTAGGTTTGGGGGGAGTCAGTAGGATAAAGGTTGTAATGCAGGGTGGTTTAGAGGTTATTAGATGTTTTAATTATGGGTCAGTATCAGAAGAATAACTTGGGAAGGCCAGCTGTGGGCTGACAGGCCCAGTCCAGGCAAAGCCTGTCCTGAGGTAACAAACACAGTCAAGAATAGATGATGGATTTATTAGTCAAGGGAAGGTGAAAAGGGGACTTGCATAAATCTAAGCTAATGTCAACTACCTAAAACCCTGCCAGATCTTAATGTCCTGCAACCAGGAGTCTTCTTGAACTACCCAGCTGTCTAAAGACCCAGACCCTAATATAAATAGACCTTTAGGGGGCAGCTGGGTAGCTCAGTGGATTGAGAGCCAGGCCTAGAGATGGGAGGTCCTAGGTTCAAATCTGGCCTCAGACACTTCCCAGCAGTGTGATCCTGGGCAAGTCACTTGACCCCCATTGCCTAGCCCTTGCCACTCGTCTGCCTTGGAGCCAATATACAGCACTGACTCCAAGACAGAAGATAAGGGTTTAAAAACATATAAATAAATAGAGAAATAAGTAAATGAATGAATGAATAAATAAATAAATAGACCTTCACTAGCCAACCCCCCCCTTTTGGTGATATTAGAGGTAGTGGGTTTGGCAGGTAGGCAGGACAGGGCCCAGGAAGAGGTCCTGGATCCAAAAGGATCCCAGAGCAAATGTCATAGACAGATGGCCCAGCCAGTTCAGGATCTCACCAGGAAGCTCTGCAGAGAAGCAGGTAGGATGGAGAAAACCAGACAGACAACAGCCAACAAGGGAAGGCAGCCAGTCCCCTCCAGGTAAACCAGAGAGATAGAGCCAGCACAAGGCCCAACTGTCTCTTAGCAACAGCTTGACTCTCCCTTGCAGAATTCCAGAATCCCTCACTCTGCTGTCCCATGCCTCTGCCAACACACACTTTCCTCCTTAACTTTTCCTTCTAACAGGGTCTAGCTCCAGCCTTACCCATGACCTGTTGGCTCAGCTGTGGCCATCTCCTTCTTTGTTCTGTGGCTCTTTTTCCATCTAAGAAACCCTGTGAGGAGGACCTCTAAAGCCTAAGATTTACGAGGCTGGAGATCAAATACTCTGAGGCAAGAAAGCTAGGATGCTTTTAACTGGGCTGGTCCTCAGCAAAATGGGAGAGAGTAGGAAACGTCCGTGTCTCCAGTTCTCTCTACATCCATTCTTATCCTTCAGGTCCCCAGGGACCAACTTCTCCCTAAGGTGTTAGCAGAATTGCTTCCTACTAATAAATGTATTTTAAGGGAGGAAGGGAATGGTTAGGAAGCCCAAAGGTATGAATCTCAAATGGCAGATGATGTCTGAAAGAAGATTTGAACTCAGGTCTTCCTAGTATGAATCCAACCCTCTACTCCACCACACCACTTAGGGACTCTTAAAGAACCACTGCAAATGGCTTTGGTTGTCTTTTTTAACATTTTTGGTTTTGTTTTTCCAAAGTGTAGACTGCCAGACTCTGAAAACTTCTCAAGCTTTACCACTGGGGGTCATTATGAGTCCAAGAAAGACTTCCCGCATTAAGTGAGAGGGATGCAATTCATCAAGGTTTTCAGGGAAGAAAAAATCCTTCCCCAACTGAACCCAAGCAGCTGGGTCACTCCCTCAGCCCAACTCCCATTCTTATGGGATGAAGATGATGTGATTCGTGCCCCCCCCCCATTCATTTTCCCGGACAGTCGGTCAACAAACATGTTTTAAGCACCCACTCTGTGCCAGCCAGCATTCCACACTGGGGATACAAAGAAAGGGAAAGAAAAAAAAAGTTCCTTCCTTCAAGGAGCCCACAGTCTAATGGGGGAGTCAACCCGAAAACAAACTACACCTGGGGTGACTTGGAAACAATAGTCAGAAGGAATGTGCTGAGGTTAAAGAGAACCAGGGAAAGTTTTTCTGTACAAGGTGGGATTTTTAGCTGCCACTTGAAGAAAACCAGGGACACTAAGAGATGGTGATGAGGAGGGAGAGAGATCCAGGTACAGAAGGCAGCTGGTGAAAATGGGGAGTCAGGAGAGGGAGAGAAAACAGGCTAGTGTCTGGACTAAAAAGACACATAAGAAGTCTGGGAAAATATAGAAGGACACATGATGATGTCCATGGGTCCTAAAGTCATTAGAGGAGGATCTGGGGAGAAGGCACTAGTTGAGCCGGCCCTTGGAGAATGAGGACAAATTGGCTAGGCAAGAAGAAGACAGAGCCTTGGATATATTTTTGAACCCTCACCTTCTATTTTAGAATCAATACTGTGTATTAATTCCAAGGCAGAAGAGTGCTAAGGGCTAGGCAATGGGGGTTAAGTGACTGTGACTTGCCCAAAGTCACACAGCTGGGAAGTGTCTGAGGCCACATTTGCACCCAGAACTTCCCATCTCTAGGTCTGACTTTTTCATAAAAACCATGCACACTGAGTACTACTGTCATCTCCATTTTCTGAATGAGGAAACTGAGAGCAATTAATGGCATGCCTCCAACGCACAGCCAATAATCACCCAGTGTTGGAGACGGGGTTCCAACCCCCATCTCCCTGCCTCCAAGGCTGAGCACTGTCCACCATTGGGTGCTACCTCCTCTAACTGAAGACAGCTAGAACAGATGATCTCTGAGGTCCCTCCGACTTCTAATAATCTTGGGATCCTAGTCTAGCTTACACCAATCCAGCCCTTCTCTTCACTTCTATAGCGCTACATAGGACCTTTCCATTTGACTTGCAGCTCAAACTTTCTCTGGGTCTTGTCTTCCCCCACAAGAATGCTGACTCCTTGAAAGCTCAGTCTCTGTCTTCCTTTTCTATTTGTATCTGCAGGGTCAGAGCAAGCACTTAATAAATAAATGCCTTATTCATTCATTCACACTAAGTACTGCAGAACTTGAATACAGGACCTTATTCATCACTGATAAAAACTGTAGGTGTGATTTGTTTCTCCCTAGTACTAGCCCCAGTCAGTCAACCTTTCCCTGGTTTTTGCAGTGCCTTCCTTCTGGTCACTGTTTTCAAATCACTCTGTACATATAGCTTGTTTCACATTGTCTCCCTGGTTAGACTATGAGCTCCTTGAGGGCAGGAACTTTTTTTTCTTTCCCTTTCTTTGCATCCCACATGTTGAGCAGTGGCTGACACACACAAAAAAAATGCTTGTTATGGGACTGATAAGTGGCTCAGTGGAAAAGGCACCAGGTCTAGAGATGAGAGGTCCTGGGTTCAAATGTGGACTCAGATACTTACTAGCTGTGTGACCCTGAATAAGTCATTTAACCCTGTTTGCCTAATCCTTGCCCTTCTGTCTTATTTTTACTAAGATGGAAAGTATGAGTTAAAAAAAAAAAACACCAGTGCAGACTGGGCTGAGGGAATGACCCAGATGCTGCTATTCAATTTGAAAAGGCTTTTTCAGCTGGCTTCCTTCACCCACCTGCCTTGCCTTTATCCAGAGTCTCCCCATCCTTTGAGGCCCTGAGCACAAATGCCTCCTAATTTAGATGTCAAGTTTTTCATCTCTTCTATTTTTCCCGCTCCATTATTTTGCTCTTTATTTTAATATATTGATTATTATCCAGAAAAGTCTAATACAGAAAAATAGGATCTCTTAGAACTGGGATGGATGCTTCCTTCTGGTTTTTTCCTCCAGAGTTTCTTTTCTTAAATGTCTTTTATTCAGTCAAAATCCAGTGGGCTAGATGATATGTGGTACCTGAATCCTTTTCCTACCTAACCCCAATCCAATTCCTCAAGTTCCTTTGTTAAAGGATGAATTCTTTCCCCAGTTTTTACTTCCTAAAAGCCTGTCAAACACTGATCTTTTGCCTTTTCCATCTTGTTTCTCAAATTTTTAAAAGAACTTTGGGGGGAGGCATGTTCGCTGGTCAGAAATATTTCAACCAATGATCCCTTTTCCCCAAAAAATATGAGGATAGGAGAGCAGAGAGCAGAGGCTGGGAATGCCCCCTCCCCCCCCCCCCCATCCCAGCAGTTCGAGTCATCGGGAGGCACTAGGCTCAATAAACTCTTGGTGACTAATTGATCCATGACCTACATAGAACTATTTCCCAGAAACTAGGGCAGATATCCCATCACTCTCAGGCCTTCTGATATATAATCCTGCCTCAAGGCCACTGAAATGCCAGCAGATCTACTGGGCAGGTACCGAAGACACAAGTCCTAATTATAGGTCTGTTCCTATACTGTCACTGCCTTAAGAAATTTTCAAAAAGGTAAGTGACAAGTCCTGGGCAGGATGGCTGAATCCCTGGATGTTGGCCTCATTATCCGGACAGCCCCAACTCTCTGGAAGCCAGGAAACCACAGCTAATGCCTGAGGGAGGCTCTGGATCCCGCACCAGTTGTGCACAATCTAGTGCATCTCCACAAGGCAACTCTCTGCTAGCCAATGTGGCTATTCTAAGGAGGAGGCAAAAGATTGTTTCTTCTTTTCAAGAGGGGAAGGTTCTGGACCAATCTCATCAGGGAGAGAAATTCCTTTTGTAGAAAGCCTCTCCCCTGGGAGAGGGGGGCAACGGAGCTGTATTTTATAGTCCCAGGAAGTTGGGGTTCGGGGTGTGATCACTGAGAGGCAAAGTGCCTTCCCCTTGGTCATACAAGCTAAAGTGCATCAGAGGCTGGGCTCGAACCCCAGTGCTTCTGTATCCACTACACTCTGCTGCCCCTCAGGAAAAAGAGCTTCTCCCCAAAATGGGTTATTTCCCAGATATTCAGCCTCTCTGGAAATCTGAAAGTGCTGCCTGTAAATCCGCTATCATTGTTCTGACCATTGGCGAGTTTCTATCCTGCTATTATTCTTCTTCATTATTATCTACTTATCATCGCCTAAGCTAAAAATCCCTTCACACCTAAGGATACAGAATAAAGGCATGGTGGCTGCTTCCTGTTTCTGTCCTTCCTGGAGGAAAAGAAAGAATGTGCTGCATCCTAAATATGTCAGAATGTCTTTGTGACAGGCAGTGCCTTTGCCAAAGATTTCTTAAAACATGAGTCCATGTTAAAAAACAAAATAAAACAGAGAATTTGGGAAGGGTGGAGGTAGGGCAATACCATATCATCATTTTTTTTAACTTATGTTTTGTCCTAGCTTCACTTCTAAGACAGAAGGGCAAGAGCTAGGCAACTGGGGTTAAATGACTTGTCCAGGGTCATACAGCTAAGAAGTGTCTGAGGCCAAATTTGAACCCAGATCCTCCCAACCCCACGCCTGGTGCCCTCTCCACGGTGCTACCTCAATGCCCTTTAAATAATCTTTTTCAAAAAAGATACTCTCAACCAGTAACCCCCAGAGTGACTAGAAATACCCTGCCTTCCTCCCTCCACAGATGCTGCTTCCTGACCTCATTGAACCCCTTTCAGTTGTCCCCAAGCATCATCCCAGGAACTGGCCCAAACCCAGACCTCAGATCCTCGTGGCTGCCCTCTCCCCGCCCCCCACAAACATGGGGCTCCTCTTCTCTGGCAGAGGATACACGGGTTTTTTCCAGGGTGCAGCTGAGGATGAAGCACCTCAACTCAGTATTATTTTTTCACGAAGCAGAGTGCCCCGGTACCCACGGTTCCCCTACTCACAAAGACTTAGGTATCCAGCACCACGGGGCATGATGGTCAGCTGGATCCAGGCGGCAAGCGAAGGCGGCCTCTCCCCCCAGTGGCTGGAATGCCAACAAGAAAAGGGCTGGGTTTACATGGCTACAGTCTCCTCTTGGGCCAGCACAAAGCCCCTCGCAGGGCCAGGGAGGGAGAAGCCCTCTCCTGAGATGAGAGGGACTGGCGAAGTCCCGAGGGGAGAAGGCGAGGGGAGGGGAGGTCAAGGGTCCGCTGGGAACTTCTTCTACCCTGACCTCCTCATGTGCGTGGGCTGACCTTGGCCCCAGCTGCACATCCCATCCCTCAGCCTCCCTCGGCCGGAAAGGCTGGCCCCCGCCAGGCAAGCTGGAGTTCGGGTCCAGGAGAGAAGACGGGAGCCCTCCAGCCTCCCAGAGTCCAATCAAAATCTGGTGGTGGTTTTAGGTTTCTCCTTTTGCAGCTGCTTACTGTCAAGCCTGTTCCAGGGGAGAGAAAAGAAGAAAGAAACACATTACATAAGAACAGCCAGCCTGCTGGACGACACTGAGTTCCTTTAGTACCCATTGCTAAGGGCTCTGGGGCAGTAACAAGAAGGGGAAGAGACGCTTATTTAGTGCCCTCTGCGTACCAGCCGGATGCTAAGTGCTCTGCAAATATCTTACTTGATCCTCCCCCAAATCCTGCAGAGGCAGATGCTATCGTTATCTCCATTTCACAATTGAGGGAACTGAGGGAAACAGAGTTAAGTGATTTGCCCACGGTCACTGAGCTAATAAGTATCCAAGGCCACATTTGAACTCAAGTCTTGCCTATGCATTGTCCCACCAGCTGCTTCTTGGGAGAGAAATAAGGAAAGAAGAAACCAAGAAGGTGGCCCCTGGCTGCCCCATGGGAGAAGCTTCCTCTCTGTAGTCTGTGCTGCACAGGCTGCAAGCCCCAGATTTGGAGGGCAGCGTTAGAAGATGTCAGGAAGAACATCAAATGAAGGGCATGAAAGTAAATTAGCCAGAAGGGGCTCTCCATAAGGATATGGCCTTTGAGACTAGTGGTTCTCCAACTTTTGGGTCTTACGGCTCCTTTACTCTTTTAAAAATGATTGAGTATAAGTAAATTAGGGGAACATAGAATAGCCTACCTGTCAGATCTATGGAGAAGGAAAGAATTTAAGACCAAGCAAGAGACTGAGAACATTACACAATGTAAAATGAATAATTTTGATTACATTAAATTAAAGAGTTTGTACAAACAAAACCAATGCAACCAAAATTAGAATAGAAACAACAAAAGGAGGGAAATGTTTATAATAAAAACCTCTGACAAAGGTTTCATTTCTCAAATTTATAAGGAACTAAGTCAATGGTACAAAAAAATCAAGCCATTCCTTAATTGACAAATGGTCAAGGGGTATGAATAGGCAGTTTTCAGATAAAGAAATCAAAACTACCAATAAACACATGAAAAAGTGTTCTAAATCCCTCCTGATTAGAGAAATGCAAATCAAAACAACTCTGAGGTACTACTTCACACCTAGCAGATTGGCCAATATGATAGTAAAGTAAAATAATAAATGTTGGAGGGGATGTGGTAAAACTGGGACACTAATGCATTACTGGTGGAGTTGTGAATTGATCCAACCATTCTGGAAGGCAATGTGGAACTACGCCCAAAGGGCTTTAAAAGAATGCATACCTTTTGATCCAGAAATACCACTACTAGGTTTGTACCCTAAAGAGATAATAATGAAAAATGTTTGTACAAAAATATTCATAGCCATGCTCTTTGTGGTAGCAAAAAAAATTGGAAAATGGGGGGGGTGTCTCTTGATTGGAGAATGGTTGAACAAATTGTGGTATCTGATGGTAATGGAATACTACTGTGCTGTAAGGAATGATGAACTGGAAGAATCACCAGGAACTGATGCAGAGTGAAATGAGAAGAACCAAGAGAACATTATACACAGAAAGTGAAACATTGTAGAACAATACAATGTAATAGACTTTGCTAATACAAGACAATCCCAAGGGATTTATGAGAAAAAATGCTATCCACATCTAGAGAAAGAACTGTGGGAGTAGAAATGCAGAAGAAAAACAAATGACTTGTCATTTGTTTATATGGATATATGACTTGGGGTTTTGGTTTTAAAAGATTGCATTATGGCAAAAATAAATAATATGGAAATAGGTATGTGATAACACTTGTATAATCCAATGGAAGTGCTTATTGGATCTGGGAATTGGGAAGGGAAAGAAAACAAAATATGTAAACATGGAAAAATATTTTAAAAATAAAAAAAGTTGATTGAGGATCCCCCAAAGAGCTTTGGCTTATATATGAGTTATAACAACTGACATTAACTTACTATAAATTAAAATAGTCTACTATTATTATAGGCAGTTAGGTGGTACAATAGATAGAGACTATGCTTGGAATCAGGAAGATTCATCTTCCCAAGTTCAAATGTGGCCTCAGATACTTACCCCCAGCTATGTGACCCAGTTTGCCTCAGTTTCCTCATCTGTCAAATGAGTTGGAGGAGAAAACTACTCCATTTTTTTTTTTGGCCAAGAAAATCTCAAATGGGATCATGAAGAGTATACTGGACATGACTGAAAATGATTGAACAAGTATTATTATGGGAACCACTCTAACTTCACAGGAATGGTTGAAAAGATCTCAGGTTGTCCAGGACTAGATTTTGAGAACCATTATTCTGGACCATGGCATAAAATATAGGCAGGCCCATGGAAAGAGTGCTACATTTGGAGTCAGAAAGACCATAGTTCCTAAGATATTTCTTACCTATATGACCTCAGGCAGATGACTTAATTTCTGCCCTCAGTTTCCTCATCTACAAAATAATAATAATAATAATAGTTAGCACTGATTAGCACTTTGTAGTATTTTAATACATACATAATGTCATATTATTTTCAGTTTTACAGATGAGGAAACTGAAGGTAGAAAGTTAAAGTGATGGTCCCACAGCTAGTTATTGTGTGACAAAAGATTTGAACTGAGGTATTCTTGACTTTAACTAGGAATAACCTCTACAATCCCTTTCCACTCTAAATCTATGGTTCTAAGTCAGGGGTAGAGAAAACCCAACAAGATCTAGTAAGAAGGTATTTCCCCCAAATTAGGTTTAGACTAACACCTTATATCACAATAAGTTCAAACACACATAACCCGAATATTAAAGGTCATGCCATAAAACAAATAAGAAAAGAATCTAATGAAGAACCTCATAGCTTTGACTGGGAGGCAAATGAGGGGCAGAGTCAGTCACAAAAGATAAAATAGGTAGGTAACTTCAATTATATGGAATTTAAAATTTTTGCAAAGATGGTGGATTAGAGAAAACCCAACTGAAATCTCTCAATATCCCTCCAAACAACTTTAAAATAATGTATCAAATCAAAGTTTGGAGCATGAGAATTAACAAAAGGTCAAGGTGAGATTTTTTCCTGCCTATAAAAATTTAGGAAGTCAGCCGGAGGAATTTGTGACAAGAGGATGGAGGCCTGTCCAGAACCCATACATGCTGTAGCAACAGCAGCAGCAGTTTAGGAAACTCTCAGCCTAGAGATGGTAAGGGAATCAGACAACTGGTCAGAAAGAGATTATAGAGGACCCTTCCCTGGCACTGGATATAGCTGGCACTGACTGACAACCTCTGAGTATTAGGAGTGGATCACAAGGGAACAAGTGCCCTTGTCACAGCTTCAAGGCAAAGAAAGCACTAGTTCTTGTGGCTGCAGGGAACAAGAAGCCATTCTTGGGTAAAGACCAGAGTTAAAATCAGGGGAACAGTGACCATATCTGTCCCAAGATCACACCACTTTGGAAGCACCAAAAACTTGCAGACTACCAAAACTAAAACAAAAAAACCTGAAGCTTGGGACAGTGCCTCTCCACCCCCCAAGATAAGCAAAACTCAACTTCAATATAAAGTTCAAAGATGAGAAATAGTCTAGAAAAAGTGAGCAACAAAAAACTAATTTGACTATAAAAAACTACCA
The DNA here is from genome assembly GCF_027887165.1 of Monodelphis domestica. Lineage (NCBI taxonomy): Eukaryota > Metazoa > Chordata > Mammalia > Didelphimorphia > Didelphidae > Monodelphis > Monodelphis domestica. The sequence goes on along the minus strand of NC_077227.1, from coordinate 715,714,267 downwards.
TAGTATCAGGAAAGACCAAGACATAAACTCAGAAGCAAATAGTGTGAAAAAAACTACAAACAAACAAACAAAAATGCTAATTGGATCTACCCCAATAAGAATTCCTGGAAGAGTTAAAGAAAGAAATGAGTGGTAGAGGAAAAATTGAGGGGGGAAATGAGAAGGAAATTTATGAAAAGAAAATTAACAGCTCAGTAAAAGAGGCACAATAAAAAAATTCTAAAGAAAATAGCATGTTAAAAAAAACAGGATTTGCCTAATGATAAAAGAGGTACAAAAATTCACTGAAGAAAAGAACTTGTTAAAAAACAGAATAGGCCAAATGGGGGGAAAAAAGATACAAAATATCATTGAAGAAAATAATTCTTTAACATTTTAACTTGGGCAATTGGAAGCTTATGATTCCAGGAGACATCAAGAAATAATGAAACAAAGCCAAAAGAATAAAAAATGGAAGAAAATGTGAATTATCTCATCAGAAAAATAACTAACCTGCAAAAAAGATTAGAGAAAGATATTTAAGAATTGGACTACCTGAAATCCATGATCACAGATGGAGCCTAGATATCATATTTCAAGAAATTATCAAGGAAACTCCCCCCTAAAGCTTAGATACAGAGGGCAAAATAAATATTGAAAGAGTCCACTGATCACCTCCTGAAAGATATCCCTAAATGAAAACTCCCAGGAATAGTATAGCCAAATTCCAGAGCTTTCAGTCAAAGAGAAAATACTTTTAGCAGCCAGAAACAATTCAAATATTATAAAGCCACAATTAGGATCATGTAAGATTTAGTAGCTTCCATATTAAAGTAATGGAAGATTGGAATATGATGTTTCAGAAGGCAAAGCAGGTAGGATTGCAACCAAGAATCATCTACCCAGAAAAATTGAGTATAATCCTTCAGAGGGGAAGATGAAAATTTAATGAAATGGAGGATTTTCAAGCATTCCTGATGAAAATACCAGAGATGAACAGAAAACTTGACATTCCAACATAAATCTCAAGAGAAACTTTAAAGGTAACATGGAAGAATAATCATAAAGTTCTCAATAAAGTTATTACCCTTTCGGGGCAGCTAGGTAGCACAGTGGATGGAGTGTGAGGCTCAGTCAGGAGTTCAAATCTGACCTCAGACACTTCCTAGCAGTGTGACCCTGAGCAAGTACTTCTAGTTTAGAATGTTATCCTCAGCATTGATTCTAAATCAGAAGATAAAATTTTTAAAAATATATCTTTTAATAAAGTTCAACTATTTACATTCCCATATGAAAATGATACATGTAACTAACTATATAGAACCTCATCATTATTGGATCAAGAGGAGTTTACAAAGAAGAAATGGATATGAATAACTTATGTTGTCATGATCTCAAATTAAAAAATGAAAGGGTGAGAAAAAGTGGTGCGCTGAGAGAAGGGGGAAGGGAGAAGTAGAATGGGGAATAAAGCAGGCACATAAGGAAGAGATTTTACAATGGAAGGAGAAATGTTCTGGGGGGGTGTTGGGCAATGCTTGAACCTTGCTCTCATCGGAATTGGTTCAAAGAGGGAAGAATATATATGCACTCAGTTGTTTATTAAAATATAACTTACTCAATAAGGAAATAGGAAGGGAAGGATATAAAAGAAAGAAGGAGGGGGATGATAGGAAGGGCAGATTAAGGGAGGCAATGGTTAGAAGCAAAATGAACTTTTGAGGAGGGATAGACAGAAAAGAAGAAACAGAAGAAAATGGGATAGAGAGAAATACAAAGTAATCATAACTGTGAATGCAAATGGGATGAGCTCACCCATAAAATGGAAGCAGATAGCAGGATGGATTAGAAACCAGAATCTAGCAACTTGTCATTTATAAGAGAAACACTTGAAATGGAAAGAGAAACAAAGAATTTAAATAAGAGGCTGAAGCAGAATTCAATGTGCTTCAGCTGAGCAAATAAATAAGGCAGGGGTAACAATTATGATATCAGACAAAGCCAAAGTAAGCCTAATTAAAAGGGATCATTGAAGAAACTACATTTTGCTAAAAGGTACCATAGACAATGGATATAAAAAAAGTTTAGAGCAAGTTTCTCTGATAAAGACTTCATTTCTCAAACATATATTGAGTATAGAACTGAGTCAAATTTAAAAAAATAAGAGTTATTTCTCAAGTGATATAGTCAAAGGATATAAATAGGCAGTTTCCTAGAAGAAGAAATCAAAGCTATCTATAGTCATGAAAAAAATGCTCCAAATCACAATTGATTGGACACAGCAAAGTAGCTCAGAGGACAAAATGCTGGGCAGCTATGGGGTTCAATGGATAGACTACCGGGCCTGGAGTCAAGAAGACCTAAGTTCAAATCCAGCCTCAGACTCTTTCTAGTGTCTGTGACCTTGGGCAAGTCACATAACTTCTGACAGCCTAACAAAAAGCATCCATCAGAGAAGAAAATGGCAGACCACTCCAGTATCCTATACAAGAAATCTATGGTCCAGGGGGGTCACATGAAAGAATCAGTTATATCTCTAGCCCTGTAAATAAGTATGGTAATCAGTTAAGTTGTAACCCAATCTAGCTGCATTTGTCTCCAAGTTCAAGACTTGAGGATTACATAATGTACTCCACATCAAAATGACTGGATATTGGGCTGATGACAATCCAGAGGGACTTATGGGAAAGAACACTATCCACATCCAGAGAAAGAACTGTGGGAGCAGACCTTGATCACATGGTTCGATGAGGATATGATTGGAGATATAGACTCTAAATGATCAGCCTAATGCAAATATTAACAACATGGAAACAGGTCTTAATAAAACACGTAAAATCCAGAGGAACTGTACATCAGCTATGAGAGGGGGGTGGAGGGAGGGGAGGGAAAGAACATGAATCATGGAACCATGGGAAAATATTCTAAACCAATTAATTAAAGTTTTCAAAAAAATAAAAATAAAAATTTAGACAGAAAACATTTCCTTCTGGAACCACAAACCACAAGTGGAAATACAAATTGAGAGAATATCCCAGGAGGAGTTTTACACAAGTGTCATGACAAAAGCTTGTAATGAGAAACTTGAGAGGAAATAAACACTCAATCTGAAATTTTATAAGAGCATGTTGAGCACAGTTGAATCAGCCAGAGGCTTGGTTTTAAGGAAAGTAGATTTCAAAGGGTTCAGAGAAAGAATGGTTAGGATCTTGTGACCTAAAATTCTAACTCAGAAGTGATGAATAAATTCTCAAGAATTAAATTCTAAAGATACTAGGAGGAAAAGCGAGAGTTGTCTAAAGAGACTGAAGTAAACACACAGGGAAGTTCACCAAACAGCTTTAATTTTTAAAAGCCACATATAAAAGAAGGAAGCAAGGGCAGCTAACCAGCTCAGTGGATAGACAGCCAAGACCTGGAGTCAGGAGATTCTGGTTTCAAATCTGGTCTCAGATACTTGCTAGCTGTATGATCCTGGGCAAGTCCCTTAAGCCCAATTGCCTAGCCCTTTCCTTCCTTCTGCCTCGGAACCCATACACAGTATGGATTCTAAGGCAAAAAGCAAGAGCTTTAAAAAGGAGGGGGGGATCAAGGTAATAAGCACTATGGGAGAATAAAAAGGGTTTTGAATTTAGAGTCAGAGGACTTGGGTTCAAATCCTGACTTCTCTACATGATCTTGGACAAATCTCTCATTAGACTGTAAGCTCCTTAAGAACAGGAACTGGTTTGGTGTGGTATTTTGGGATTGGAGGTTTATTTTGTTTTGGGCCTGCCTTTTTATTTGCAGTGCTTATCACAGTGCCTGGCACATAGTAGGTGAGTAACAAACACTAGCTGACCCACTTAACTTCTTTGGGACTCATTTTCCTCATCTGTAGAATTAAAGAATTGTGCTAGATAACCTCTAAGCCTGTGGCTTAATGAAAAGGTAAGAGAAGAGGAAGATCAAAATGTGCTCAGAATAGTGCCAGGGTGCTAATGCACAGAATGAACTGAGGCTGATGAGGAAAATTAAGGATGAGATTTTTTTTAATTGGTTGAAATAAAAAAAGTTTGGTATTAATAAAACCAATGCAACCAAGATTAGAAGGAAAACAACACATTCGGGGGCTTGTCTTATAGTAAGTATCTCTGACAAAAGATTTATCTCTCAAATACAGAGAGAACTGAGTCAAATTTATAATACAAAGCATTCCCCAATAAAAAAAGGTCAAGGGTTATGAACCAGCAGTTCTTGGAAGAAGAAATTAAAATTTCCCAGTCATATTGAAAAAATGCTCTAACTCACTAATGATTAGAGGAATGCAAATTAAAACAACTCTGAGATACCACCTCATATCAACCAGATTGGCTAACATGACCAAAAAGGAAAATAATAAATGTTGAAGGGGATATGGGAAAATTGGGATACTAATACACTGTTGGTGGAACTGTGAACTGATGATCCAACCATTTTGGAAAGCAATATGGAACTTCAAAGGGCTACAAAACTATGCATTTGACCCAGTAATATCACTATTGGGTCTGTATCCCAAAGAGATCAGAGATAAGGGGAAAAGGACCTACCTTTACTAAAATATTTTTAGCAGCTCTTGTCTTGGCAAAGAACTGAGAATTGAAGGGTTGTCTATCACTTGGAGAACAGATAAACAAGCTGTGGTGTATGGTTAAAAAAGAATACTATTGCAACATAAAGGAACAATGAACAGAATGAGTTAGAAAATCTGGAAAGATTTATATGAACTGATACAAAGTGAAGTGAACAGAACCAGAAGTATACAGTAACAAAAATAAGATAATCAACTGTGAAGGACTAAACCATCATTGGCAAAGCAAGTCTCCAAGATAACCACAAGGGAGTCATGATGAAAATGCTATCCATAGCCAGAAAAGGAACTGTTGGAATCTAAGGCACATGAAACCATGACACATTCCACTATATTTCCTTCATGAGATTCCTATTGTATGTATGATATATGACTTCCATCATGACACGAGGAATACCGAAAAATATATTACAGGAAAGTACAAATATAATCTATATCAGACTATTCACTGCCTTGTTGGGAAGGGAAGAAGGGGAGGGAGAGGAAAACTTGAATTCTAAAATGTCAAAAAACAATTGTCAAAATTTATTTCTACAGGTAACAAATACTTTTTTTAAAATTCTCAATGAAAGGAAAAAACTTTTTTAAAGCCACATGAAGGGAATCTTCCTGAGTTCAACTCTGGCCTCAGCCACTTCCTAGCTATGTGACCCTGGGCAGGTCATTTAATCCTGTTTGCCTCTGTTTCCTTATCTGTAAAAAGAGATAAATAATGAAATGACAAACTACTCCAAAACCCTAAATGGGCTCACAAAGAGTTGGTCATGACTGAAGTTATATCAGGGAAATGGGAAGATGAGATGATGATATTGGAAAACTCAGAGGAGACATTTGACTCGTTTTGCTTGTGTTTTTCCAGGCATGGAGAATTAATTATTGCATGGGAAAAGGAGGGGGGGAAAGTTAATAAGGAGCTGTTACCCAAGTTAAGGAAGGAGATGGTAAGAGAGCATCTATCTAGCTGTCCATCAAGAATCATCTGGGATAGGGATTAGGGAAAAAAACCTCATCAGATATGACTGCTGAGCCATTGACAGATTTTGGAGACCTAGAGAGATCCTGAAGGACCAGAGAAAAGTTTGCCTCCTGATTTTAAAAGGGGGAAGGGGATGGATGGGAAGAGATTTGAATCTGAAAACTAGGTCAGTAAATTTTATTTTGGTCCCACATAAATGTATAGACTGTATTATTAAAGGGATGGTTGGCAAATATCTAGAAAAGGGGCTTCAGCAAGAATGAGTCGTGCCAGTCTAACCTCATTATCTTTTCTGGCATGGTGATTAGATGGGCAGATGAGGGCATTACGTAGGCAGAGTGTGAACAGATTCTAGCACAACCTTTGGTTAAGTCTCCCATGCTATTTTTGTGGACAAGATGGGTGGATGAAGGCAATAGTACCAATAGGTGTTTGGGGGACTGATGGAAAGACTAACACCAAAGAATAATATTTAATGGTGGTAGGTCACTTGGAAGGAAGTAGGAATATCCCAAACATCTGTAGTTGGCCATGAACTAAAATTCTATCAGTGACTTGGAAAAAGGTATAAATGGGGGGAGCTAGGTAGCACAGAGTATTTAGCACCAGGCTTAGAGTTGGGAGAAGCTTGGTTCAAATCTGGCCTTATACATTTCCTAGGTGTGTGATCCTGGGCAAGTCACTTAACCTTGATTGCCACTCTTCTGCCTTAGAATTGATGCTAAGACAGAAGGTACATTTTTTTTAAAAAAGGCATAAATTACTTGGTTGTCAGTTTGGCAGATGGCACAAAAGCTGGAAAGATGACACATTAGATGACAGAGTAAGGGTTCCAAAAGGTTTTGACAGATTCAACTGGGCTGAATCTAAGAAGATGAAATAAGGATAAGGATGAGTGGCTTGTCCAAGGTCAGAAAGCTAGCCCTTGGCAGAACAGGGACCTTAGCTCAAGTCTTTGCCTTCCAATTCAGTGTCCCTTCTACTGTTCTCATGATTGACGTTGGATTTATGATTAACATGAGCTCATAATAATCACACGGCTATATATGGCTTTATAGCAATCCCATTATGGAGCTAGTACCCATTTAATCCAGGAAAACATCTTGGGAGAGGAAAATCTTGAACTGGATTTGGCCAAACATAAAACAATGGTGCAGTTCCTACTTAGGGTGGAAGGGAGTTTATAAAACCAGCCCAGCTAAGTCCATCTGTTGCTGTCAGATTATAAACTCCTCCAAGGCAGGGGCTGTGTGCTTCTTTATCTTCATATCCTCAGTGCCTAGCACCAGGCCATGCCCAGAGCAGATGGCCAATAATTACTACTTGAATTAAATGTAATAATGCTTCTGGCAATGAAGGCTGGGTCCTGCTCTTGAGTCTATCCCAGATCCACTTTCCCTGGGAGAGTATCTGGCCAATGAGTTCAATCCGATAAGCATAGATCCTAAGGGCTGTGTTAGGTGCTGAGAACTCAAAAATGGGGAAAAAATTATCCGGGTTCTCAAGGAGCTCCCCCTCAACTGTAAGGAAACAGCACCTTTGAGATAAATATAACACAAATATAAAGTGATGGGGTCCTTCAGAGGGAGGGCAGAATAAGAGTAACTGGAGGAAACCAGGTGAGGCTTCCTATAAAAAGTGACTTGAATTGCACCCTGAAGGGAACAAGATGGGGTTCTAGAGCAAGGTGAAAGGGCTGTCCAGGCATAGAAGACAGTCTTTGGGAAGCTGCAGAGACTAGAGATACACTACTTTATATGGGAAATATCAAGTAGGACCATTTGGGGAGGGGGCTCTTTTAGTTGAAACTTAAGAGTGGGTGGCTAGGGGGAACAGTGGATAAAGCTGGGCCTTCCCGAGTTCAAATCTGATCTCAGACACTAGCTGTGTGATTGATCTTGGACAAGTCACTTCCCCAGTTTGCCTCAGTTTCCTCATCTGTCAAATGAGCGGGAGAAGGAAATGGCAAACTCCTCCTATATCTTTGCCAAGAAAACCCCAAATGGGGTCATGAAGAGTCAGACATGACTAAAAGACAACTGAAGAGAGTGGGTAGGGGGAGATTATGCATTTGTGTAACAAGCCTGGGGAAAACTAGGTGAGTCAAAAGGAGTTTGCATTTTATTCTTGGGGAGACTGTGAAGATTCTAGAACAGGAGAGAGGAGCCCTCATATCTGTGCTTCTGGATGATAGATTTGATAGTTGTGGAGAGAATGGCCTGAAAAGGTCTAGATGCAATTATAACAGGTCCAGGTGATGGGGGCCTGACCTAGGATGGTGACCGTGAGCAGGCACGGGAAATAAGCGGCATCGGTGTTGACTCACAAAACAGTCAAGAAGCCTTTTGTGTGTTTCTGGGTTGGTACATAGGGTTATCTCCCAGGAAACGAAGCTAGGATGAAGACACTGATTTCAGAAGGAAATATGCAATAAAAAACCAGCTAGAGGGGTATCTAGGTAGCTCAGTGGCTAGAGAGCCAGCCCTGGAGACAGGAGGTCCTGGGCTCAACTCCAGCTTCAGACATTTCCTAATTTTGTGACCCTGGACAATTTACTTAACCCCAATCGCCTGGCCCGTACTAGCTCTTCTGCCTTTGAACAAATAAAGTATGGATTCTAAAACAGAAAGTAAGAGTATTTTTAAAATCAGACCAAAATGCATCTGTTGCTCCCACCTTCAATATGCCCGTGGTCTCTGTCTCTATCGTTCTCTTTTTTTCATTCATATTTTCTATCTTAGTAACAACTTGGCAAGGGCTAGGCAGAGTTAAGTGAACTCGGGTTCTCTTGATTCCAGAGCCACCTAGCCATTCCCCCTACCCCCCCCCCACTGCATACTTTCTTAATAGTCAAAACAACCTTCTTCATACCCTACAGTGGCAGCAACTGTTGTTGACAGATTTATGCCAGAAGCACATCTAACATGGATCCCTAGGAGCTCTCAGCATCGTGTCCTGACACTGGCTCTCCAGCATCTTGTTATGGCCACAGTAGTAGTAAGCCTCAGAAGCTCAAGGCCACTCAATTGACAGGGAGGGCTCTGGGTGCAAATTCTAACTGTGTGTTGTCGTTCAGTTGCGTCTGACTCTTCGTGACCCCAATTGGGGGCTTTCTTGACAAAGAGATTGGAAGGATTTGGCATTGTCTTCTCCAGCTCATTTTACAGGTGAGGAAGCTGAGGCAAACAGGGTTAAGGGACTTGCCCAGAGTCACAGAACTAGTAAATATCTGGGGTCTGATTTGAACTCAGGAAGAAGAGTCTTCCTGACAGTAGGCTTGGCACTCTACCCACCGCACCACCTATGTAACTATGCCCTTACACGACTAACTGTAATTCTAATAAATCATTGCCTTGTCTCTCCCCACATAGGGACCTTATTCAAAGGGCAGGAGAGAAAAATGCTAGAAGGGATTCACTGCATCTCATTTTTGTACAGCTCAGGCTCAGAGCAGGATTATCAGCTTCGACTGTGACCTGAGGAAACAGAAGTTTAGAGAAGGGAAATGACTCACTGCTAGCCACACTCCTGGGCAGGGCGAGGCTTCTGACTCCAGACCATTGCTGGGCTCCTGGTTATTACTAGTTTAGACAGACTGCGCTGTCAGCTGACACAACTCTTTCAAGCCCATCCTTTCACCTGAACACACCTGTAACAGTATCTGGCAGGAATTATTATCCTCATCCGATGGACAAGATAACTCCAGCTAGCTGCAAGGTTAAGCAACTTCCCCAGCTCAGCTGGCCAGCCACTGGCCAAGCCAGGACAAGAACTTGGGTCTTTTGCCCCATTTCGATGCCTGTCCTACAAATCTGCCCCATCTCTCCAAAATGGCTTTGCCAATTGCTGGAAAGACAAAATCTTCCGTTAACAGATCCCTGCCTACATGCATCAACTTACAACTCGACTCAAAAACCACCTAAGTCCATACTTTGTGCAAAACATTGTCCTATAGAGCACAGTGGATAAAAGAGTCAAGTCTGGAGTCAGGAGGACTTGAGTTCAAATCTAGCCACTGTAAAGATTAAAATTAGGGAATATGGGGAGACTGAGGCAGGTAGATATTAGTTTCTCTCTGCAAGGAGTATTATATTTTTTAGAGGTTTATTAAAAGTTAAGGATTAAAGAAAATACAGGATAAGAAAACACGTGTCCAGGCCACAGAGAGGCCTAGACACAACCTCACCTACACTATGGAAAGAGCCACATCTGCCCCAAACAGAAGTCCAAGAGCACCCCCTCAAAAGCCTTTGAATCAGCTTAAATACCTTCTCGATCTCTGCCCAGGTGAGATTACAAGGCATTCTGGGGAAGTGGAGCAAAGGCTTGTGGGAATTGTAGTCCTGTATTCAAGTCTATTTTTTAGATCTCAGGCACTTCCTAGCTGTATGACCCTGGACAAGTCACTTAATTTCCATTGCCTAGCCCTTGCTGCTTTTCTGCCTTGACACAACACCCAGTATAGATTCTAAAATGGAAGGTAAGGCTTTTTTGGTTTGGGTTTTTTAAACCCTTACCTTCTGTCTTAGAATCCACATTTGAACCCAGGACTTCCTGTATCTAGGTCTAGCTCTCAATCCATTAAAGCCACCTAACTGACCCCAATGTAAGGGTTAAAAAAAATTTTTTTAACCTTGTGTATCTATACTAAAGCTACCCTTCCCTTCCTTACCTTTGGGGTGGTGGGACTAGGAACACTGCTCTCCCACCCACCCCTGGCCAAAAATCAGTCCTACCCTTATTCTGTTTATGTTATGTTGAAGGAAACAAAATTTCCGCAAGTGAGCAAATCCACAGTTAGAACAAAGTAACTTCAAGAAAGAGGGAATGCTCAGAACTTGGGGGAAGGTGGGGAAGAAGAAATGGGAAAAAGCTCCTGGCTTCAAAGGAAGCTAGGGTGTCCATAAGGCCATAGGGAGCCATTGAAGATTTTGTTTGTTATGTTTGTGAAGTGATCAGATCTAGGTTTGGGGATATCAATTTGCCAGATCAAACTGTTTATCATCTCTGCAAAAGGGGGGACAATTTGGATCTTATAACTTCAGAAAACTTATGTGGAAAACTGTTATTACATGTAATTGGCAAAATATCTTTTTTTAAAAAGGCTGTCAGCAATGACACATGTAAAACCCAGTGGAATTGCACTTCAACTATGAGGGGGAGTGGAGGAGGGAAAGAACAGGAATCTTGGAACCACCAAAAAATATTCTAAATTCACTAATACAATTTTCCAAAAATCTAAAAAACAAAAGTTTAAAAAAAGGATATCCGTTTAGTGGCTGGAAGGGTGGGGTGGGGAATAGCCTGGAGAGGGAATAAACTGCCCATACAGGAGCACTCTACTTACATGTGTGCTGGGCATTGTGTGGGGGGCATTAGGAGGGCTACAAAGAAGATTATCTGCTCACAGAACTTTTATCTCCCACTGGAAGGCTAAGACTTGTGCACAGATAACTGTAATACTAGACAGAATGGGGTAAAAAGAGGGTTGGGGCGAAGGGTATGGGAGTGCAGGGGGGCAGAATCACAGAGAGGGGATTAAACTAAGAAATCCAATTGATCAGAACATTATTCCCCAGTCATGCCAATTGGCTAGTACAGTAGTTACATATTTTTTTTTAACCCTTACCTTCTGTCTTGGAGTCAATACTGTGTATTGGCTCCAAGGCAGAAGAGTGGTAAGGGCTAGGCAATGGGGGTCAAGTGACTTGCCCAGGGTCACACAGCTGGGAAGTGTCTGGGGTCACATTTGAACCTAGGACCTCCCATCTCCTAGCCTGGCTCTCAATCCACTGAGCCACCCAGCTGCCCCTAGTAGTTACATCTTTAAAGCGAGCAAACCTTGACTTTAAAGTATCCCAAATGAACTACGCCCAAAGGGTGATAAAAGACTGTCTGCCCTTTGATCCAGCCATAGCACTGCTGGGTTTGTACCCCAAAGAGACAATAAGGAAAAAGACATGTACAAGAATATTCATAGCTGTGCTCTTTGTGGTGGCCAAAAATTGGAAAATGAGGGGATGTCCTTCAATTGGGGAATGGCTGAACAAATTGTGGTATATGTTGGAGATGGAATACTATTGTGCTAAAAGGAATAATAAAGTGGAGGAATTCCATGGAGACTGGGACAACCTCCAGGAAGTGATGCAAAGTGAAAGGAGCAGAATCAGGAGAACATTATACACAGAGACTGAAAACACTGTGGTACAATTTAATGTAATGGATTTCTCTACTAGCAGCAATGCAATGACTCAGGACAATTCTGAGGGACTTATAAGAAAGAACACTATCCACATCCAGAGAAAGAACTGTGGGAGTAGAAATCCAGAAGAAAAACAACTGCTTGACTACATGGTTCAATGGGGATATGATTGGGGATGTAGACTCTAAATGATCACCCTAATGCAAACATCAATAATGTGGAAATAGGTCTTGATCAATGGTACATGTAAAACCCAGAGGAATTGCTTGTTGGCTACAAGGGAGTGAGGAGGGGAACACGAATCATGTAACCATAGAAAAATATTCTAAATTAATTTAAAAATTTCAAAAGTTAAAAAAAAGTATCCCACAGGCATTTGCTTCCAGAAATCTTCTAAAATGTGGTGCCTGGCACAATCCATCCAAGCAGGATGGTGCTTCTGCGAGGGGGGCTCTTGTTTCCTAGACCTAGCCAGTTTGGGATTATCAATGGTGATGGGGGGCAAGGTCATTGCAATCCACAGATAATCCAGAAGAAAGATTTTAGTATCTCCCACTATCCATCTTGTAGCAGAGGAGCTGCAATACAGGAAAATGAACTCTCTTCAGCTCAACATCCCTTCTCTTTCTCTATCCACTCATTGGTGAAGGTGGTAATTATGGAGGACAGGAGGAAATAACCATTGCTAGTCTAATGGGCTCATAGCTTAGCATCCAAGGGGATCTCAGAGGCCACCTAGTCCAACCCTTTCATTTTACAGCTGAGGAAACTGAGTCCTAGAAAGAATAAATCACTTGCCCAAAGTTAGTGAGCATCAGAGGTGGCATTTCAACCCTGAGCTCAGACTTAACAGCTATTCTAACTGTTTCATGTTGCCTTCAAATTTACTGTTACTGAAGCATCCATGATGCATGAAACACCGAGGATGCCTCTCAGCAGGCTAGATGGTACCATTGAAAAGGCACCAATGAATATATAATCATATAGAAACCCATTTTAGGTACTTAATAGTTTTGTGATGGAGTGAATTCATTGAATTAAGAGCCAAGAGACCTGGTTTCCAGACTCACATCTGTCTGAAATGGTGGGAAAGGGGAAAAGGGAGAGAAGAGAGGGGAAAGGGGGAGAGGGGAAGAGGGGAAGGGAGGGAGAGAGAGAAAATGTCTGGTTAGATAAGTCTAGTCTCTGGGTCTTCAGTTTTCCCAGCTGTAAAATGATCTTCAAGGACTCTCTCAACTCCAACATAACATATCATTCTGTCCTAAATAACAAGAGGGAAAGTTAGAGAAAACCGCAGCTACATGATCAGTAGATGGAGTGGTGGGCCAGCAGTTAGGATAATCTGAGTTCAAATCGAACCTCACCCACTTGCTAGCTGGGCAAATCACTTAACCCCTGCTCCAGTTTCCTCATCTGTAAAATAAGGATTAAACAAGAGCACTTACCTCAGAAGGTTGTTGGGAGTATCAAATGAGGCAATAATGGCAAAGCACTTAGCGCAGTGCCTGGCACATAGTAAGAAGTATCTAAACATTATTGTTTTTTATTATTACTTTTTCTTAGCACTATGTGGATTGTTCAGGAGCCAATTCTCCAGGCTGTGAATTTTCCAGAGACCTGCTTCTCTTTCCTCATTTCCCCCACCACTTGGGATCATCAGTCGGAAGGAACCACTCACGTTCATGTGACAATTTAAAGTCTGCATGCTGCTAGTGACAAGATGAAGGCCAAACCATGCAGTGGGAAGGAATGCTAAACTTGGAGTCATAGGACCCTCTGAGACTTGTGTGACCTTGGGTAAATCCATTAACCTCTTAGGGCCTCCGTGAGGGGTAGATAAATGCTTCCATGAATGGCAAGTGGTTTGGAACCCTGTAAGCACTAACCCACAATTAGTATTTGGGTTTTAACCACTCTGTGGCAAAATGATTAAGGGTTTATATATAGTTATATACTTATTTGTATTATGATATCATATATTATTTCTATTCCATGCTTATATGTGCTATGTTGCTTATATTATATATTTATGATTTATTGTATTCTTTATAGTATATATGAGGTGACTGGATATGATGACAATAATCGACACCAAAGCCTGTCCTGAATTTAGAAAGCTTCTCCTAACTCTCTAGAAGCCAGGAGGCTCTTTGGGGCCAAATCGACCCAGAAATTCCATTTCCATTGTCTCCTTTGGCTTTTGTCCCTGGGTGAGGAGCTTTGAAAGAGGATTCCACAGCTGGGAAAGGGACAAAACAACACTTCCCCTCCCCATCCCCTATACAACAACATGGGGCTGGCTTTGTTTTGTCCGCGTCACACAAAACCTTCTCACCCAGAGAACTTTCATCTATAAATCTTCCTGGAAGATGGCCGAGGCTGAGTCCATAGCACATCCTGACACAGCTGTGTCCTGGTGGGAAAGCCCTAACACTTGATCCCAGGGCCATTTCCTGCTCTTGCCTTGTTTTCTCTTGAATACTTTTCCCACTATCCACCTTGAATACATTTGACCGGGGGTTCTCAGTTGTTTGTTTGATTGTTGTTGTTTTTTTGAAGCTGTGTTGAACTGGACAGATGACACAGACAAAGCTATAGGTGCCATACCCTGCTAGCAATCCCCAGCTAGGACACACTCTCGACCTTTCAGGAATGCTGATTGGGGGTTCAATGGGCAAAGCATTGGGCAATCAATCAATCAGCAAGCATTTAGTAAGCGCCTACTATATTGGAGGTGCTGTGCTTACAAAGAAAGGCAAAAACATTGTCTCTGCCCTGGACGAGGCGCTTGCAATGGACAACCTGCAATCTAGAGAGGATGGAGCACCCACCTTCAACCCAGCAGACAGGAGCCAGGAAGCACCATAAAACAGGGCAGGTTTCTTTCTCTCTGTCTTCTAAATGGAGGAACTAACACAGAAGCAATCCCAGGCCAGGCGCCATAATCTGCCTTAGACTGTGGCCAGGTCAAGGCTCACTGGAGGAAAGTTTAAGTCTTGATAAGATAGCGGAAACCAGAGTACAGTCAGTGATCAGAAATAACAGCTCCTAATGGGGTCAGCCTTCAACCTCCTTCCCCCACCCCCTTCCTACTTCATACTCTAAAGTTACTGCTGAAATGGAATGGAGGGGATGGGGGAAGGGGAGAGAGAAGCAAGAATGTTGAAAGACCAAAACAAGATAGTTTGGTAACATACCCTTTTGGGAGTTCACAGAGGGTTGGAAGTCAGTTCTCCATAGAGTTAGTACAGTTCACGATTGAATCGTTTCTTCATTTTAAAAATAATTTATAGCATATACTAATTTGTAATGTAACACAATAAATAATAGAAACTAACCTAATAATTAATATAGGTCATTATTTAGTAATTAGTTTTTAAATAAGTTAATTATAAATTATTTCTATTTATAATATGTACTAATTTATAATGTAATGCAATAAATATGAAAATAATTTAATAATTAATGCAGCTCACTAATAGTTTGTTAGTTTGGGGGGGCAGCTGGGTGGCTCAGTGGACTGAGAGCTAGGCCCAGAGATGGGAGGTCCTCAGATCTCAGACACTTCCTAGCTGTGTGATTCTGGGCAAGTCACTTAACCCCCATTGCCTAGCCCTTATCACTCTTCTGCCTTAGAACCAATACACAGTATTGATTCTAAGACAGAAGGTAAGGGTTTTAAAAAATAATTTATTCATTTTATATGTATTATATGTACTAATTCATAATGTAATATAATAAATATGAAAATAAGTTAATACAGATAACTAATAGTTTAGTGGTTTTAAAAATAATTTAATTATAAATTAGTTATATTTATAACACATACTAAGTTATAATATAATAATATAAAATAATTTAGTAGTTAATACAGATCACTAATCGTTTACTAGTTTTTAAAATAATGTATATGTACTAATTTATAATGTAACAAATAATATAAAAATAATTGCATGTTTAATACAGATCATTTTGATAGCTTATTATTTCTAATTAATATTAAGATATCCGTAGTTTACTAGTTTATTATTGTTAAATAATTTAATTATAAATATTTTATATTTAGATTAATTTCTAGTATAATAGAATAATAAAAAATAACTTAATAGTTAAAAACAGATCACTAATAGTTTATTCATGTTAAAATAATTTAATCAGTTACATTTATAATAGTAATTTCTAATAAGATATAATAATGTGAGTTCATAGAGATCACTATTTATAGCAGAACACCCTAACAGTACATGGCTATTAGAATGGAAGCTCCTTGGGAGTAGGGGCCATCTTTCCTTTCCCTTGGGTGTGTATCCCTAGCATTTAGCACAATAACAGTGCCTGGCACATGGTAATTGCTTGAAAAATTCTAGTTGAATTGAGAAATACTAAATTATTTCAGCTCAGTCTCTCGGGCTCCCTAGAGCCACTCCTATCAGCCAGCTTCGAGTGATTCCATCAAACGCAGCCGCACCCCAATCCCACCCCTCCCCTCTGGAGAAGCTGGGATCAAAGGATCCAGGAGGATCCAGGAAGGTTCAGAGCAGGCAGCCAGCTGCTGGGAAAAAGCTTCCCAGCTTGTTTCCAGCTGTGACTGCAGCAAAATAATAGCAATTTAAAAATTAATTAATTTTTTTTAAAGCTCACTGTTGATGTTAGCGGGTCGGGAGGTGACTCCAATCAGCTCCTCTCCACCTCCCTTACCAAGTGGCCTGGAAAGGCATCATAACTAAGTATTTTCCGTGCAGCTGAAGGGGGCTGCTCTCCAACAGGCCAGCTCTGGTCCAGCTGAGCTCCTGCCTCCTCTGCTGATTATCCATCCGCTTACCTAGGCTGCAGAAGGCTGCCTAATGCTGAACCAGACAAACAAGTTGGCACACTTCGAAGCCTAATGCAGTCATTTCCAGGAATAAGGACAAGAGGCAGGGTTTTGTGGCACCCAAAGTGTCTCTTTTCCCAGGGCTAGGAGTTAATTAATTCCAGCTAGACCTGTTGGGAGAGTATTTGCTGCTTGTTCATTCCAATCTAAAAAGGTTGAAGAAAAGACCCAAGGAGCATCCAAGCTGGGTACCCAAGTGATTTCAGGCTAATCTTTCCCTTTCTTCCTCCTACTTTCCAAGCCCCTGCAGGAGTTCAAGACTGATAAAACTGGCCTTTCGTCCTTGTCCCCTGGTCACTGGATCTGGGCATGACCTACTACAAGGATTTTGATGACCTTTTGGGGAAATCTAGGGTTGTGCCTCATAAAATAAACATCAGTGTTGCTGAACCAATTCTGTTTCTGGTTATCTGCCCAGTTTTCACTGACTTGGAAAGGAGGGCTTCCTGGTCCTATCAGGGTTCTTGCTTTGGCAACTGTGATCCATAAACGAATGCCTCTTGTGTGCTGGGTACTGTGGTAAATGCTGGAGGTATAAAAAGAGGCAAAAGCCTGCCTCTGTGCTCAAGAACCTCCAAACAATCTACTGCTGATGCTTTGACAGTCAGCCTGGGTCTGGGAAACGTCCAGTAAGCAGTTTTGTGCATCATGTTCCCAGGCCCTTCCCCAAAATCCATCAGTCTGCGCCCTGAGCCTGTCATCCTCCTATCCTGGGAAGCCTGCTTCATTATGGATCTTTGGGAATGGTATAAAAGCATTGCATCAATGGGAGTTCTTAAGTCCTTCTTTGACTTGCATCAATTATTCTCCTGGTTCTGCTTACTTCACCCTGTATCAGTTCTTTCACATCTTTCTTGGTTTCTCTGAAATTTTCTCCCCTCATTTCAGCACAAAGTTCCATTACATTCCTATAGCATAGTTTCACAGTTAGGTGGCACAGTGAACACAGTGCTGGATCCAGAGTCATGAATATATGAGTTCAAATTCAACCTCAGACATTTATTAGCTGTGTGACCCTAGGCAAGTCACAAACCTCTCTCTGCCTCAATTTCCTCATCTGCAAAATAAAGGGAAACTAATATGCAATTTTGTTAATCCTTACCTTCAACCTTAGAATCAATACTAAATATTAGTTCCAAGTCAGAGAGCAGCAAGGGATAGGCAACTGGGGGTCAAATGCTTTGCCCACCAGGGTCACATAGTTGGGAAGTTTCTGAGGCCAGATTTGAATCCACAATCTCCCATCTCCAGGCCTGGCTCTGTATCAGAAAAGTCACCTAGCTACCCAATACTGTCATTTTACAGAAGGAGAAACTGAAGCCTGAGGAGGGGTTAGATGACTAGACCAAGCTCAAAGAGCAAGATAGTGACAGAGAAAGGACTTGGGCTCAAATCTTCTGCCTCCCATCTGATGATCTACCTCAAACATCCTCGGTTTCCTCTTTAGAAAGAGGAACTACCCATCTTCCCTCATTGGAGTATGATTCAAAAAAAAAAACATGACATAAAAGCAACAGTTTAGGGTACATAGATTTAAAATGCTTTACAAATGGAAGGGGGCATAGATCATCCTCAATCAGATATATGTATAGAGCACTTTAAAGTTTGCAAAATGCTTTATGCACCTTACCTCACCCTTTAGGATAGGTATAAGAGACATTATTATCTCCATTTTATGGATGAGGAAACTAAGGCTCCCAGAAGTTAGGTGTCATGCCCAAGGTCATAAAACTAATAAGAGCTGAAAGCAAGATTCAAACTCAGGTCTTCTCAACTCCCTGGGAAAGAACACAAAAAGAGCAAGGCAAGACTTGTTTCTTCTGATAACACTGATTCCATTGCTATGAAATAATACCTTCCCCACACCAACCTAAATTCTACCAGTGGAAGTAGGATCCCAGACATCCCCAGGACATGAGTAGAGAGACCTCAGCCACCATCCTATTTAGAAAGATAATTGAGTCATTTTCCAGAGGCTGACACAGAGTAGGTACTCAAAAATGGATCTTCAAAGAATACAACTGCATGATAAAAATGATGACCAGTGTAATTTCAGAAAAACTTGGAAAGACTTACATGAACTGATGCAGAGTGAAGTGAGCAGAACCAGGAGAACATTGTATATAGTAATAGCAATATTGTGTGATGATTGGCTGTGAAATACTTAGCTATTCTTGGCAATACAACGATCCAAGACAATTCTGAAGGACTTAAAACAAAGAATGCTTTCCATCCCCAGAGAAAGAACCGATGGAGTCTGAATGCAGATCAAAGCCTACACTTTATTGGGGGGGGGGGGGGCGGTGTTAGTTTTATATGAGTATTCTCCCACAACATGACCAATGTGGAAATATTTTTGTAGTATCATACATGAATAGCCCAGATCAAGTTGCTTGCCATCTTGGGGAGGGAGGAGGGAGGGAGACTCTCAAAGTTTTGGAAACTGCATGTTGAAAAGTTTTATTGAATATGATTGGGGAAAATAAAATTGCTTAAAAATACATCTTCAGTTGTTCATTCTCAGCTGACTAGAGAAGCTGTATGTTCACTCTCCCTGTTACCTGTGAATCAGCAATTCCAGTAGGCTGATTCTAACACTACCAAGTTGCTGTTATGTGTCAGACAGTTCATATTCCATTCAAACTGGACTAAGAGTTGTTCCTTGAATTCAATGTTCCATCTCCCACCTCCATGCATTTGTATGAGCTGTTCCCCCTCTCCTTCGGATGAATTCCCTCCTCATCTCCACTTCTCAGAATCTTTGTATCTTCCTTCCAGTCTCAGTTGAGTTAACACTTCCTGAAGCCTTCCCCTGATCTCTCCTACTCAGGTATTAATATCTTACCCTATTCAGATGATCTTTATTCTCTTAATGATATAAATGTTTTCACAGATGCACTGTGTCTGCCTGACTATCTCTCCCCAAAACTAGCTCTGTAAATCGCCCCTCTAACTTCATGTCATAATCTCAACAATTGATATTCTTCACCTGCTTGGTAGTTTTTGTGAAAGGCTGAGCCAAATTCTGTTGAGTGACTATGTATCTCTACCAAGATTCTACAGTGCTACAATAATGCATGATGTCGATCAATCAGAAGTTCATTAAATGCTTACTATGTACCAAGCACTGTGCTAAGCACTGGAATAGAAAAAAGAAACAAGACATTTCCTGCCTCAAGGAGCTTACATCTAATGATAACCTCACCATCCCTAAGAAACCTTTTTCCAGTATGATTTCTGTGCTCTTTCCTTCATTGCCAACCTTTGGGGAACACATATCTATGCCTAAATTGATATTTGTGATCAGAGGGTTGTCTCTATTTTATCTTTTCAAAGAATCTCGAATCATTTTTTTGGATGGATGGCAAACAGTACAAATGACAAGACTAGGGCTTAGCATCACCTAGGAGGTGACATTAGGAAAAAACGGCAAGAGTTTTTATGTTTATTTTAATGTTTCCTAACTTTGAAAAACCAAGCCCCATCTCTTAAAATACCACCAATCTACTAGCATCATCATATCATTTGAGGTCAGTGAATGTCCTCAAATAATTTAAAGTGACAGTCATAGCAAGCATGGTGGATAGAAAGGTTTGTGTCCAATTTGGACCATATCAGAGATACATAAGGGAATTCAACAAACCAAGATATAAGGTATTGGCAAAGAAATTTATAAGTAAAAAAGAAAATGAGTCGGTGACATGAGAGCAAGAGATAACAGGTGGCTAACAGATAATATTGTCTGTCCCACTGATATCTTCAGGAGGCCAGGAGAAACAGAGAAAGGCTGTTGCTTGTACTCATTGTGGTCAATTTAAGGAAGAGTATAGTTGGGGACAGTTAGATGGTGCAGTGGGTAGAGCACCAAGTTTGGAGACAAGAGGTCCTGGGTGCAAGTCTGGCCTTGGACACAGCTAGCTGTGTGACCCTAAACAAGTCACTTAACCTCAATTGCCTAACCCTTATCACAGCGAATATTTAATATCAATTCTAAGTCAGAAGGTAAGGGTTAAAAAAAAAAAAGGAAGAGCATTGTCAAGAGTTACCAGGATGATGCACAGGTCTGGATCATTTGGAGGAACATCCATATTGGTAAACTCAAATCCATTTGAGCATTTTAATAATTTATACTGTATCTCTATATATGAATGAAAACTCCTTCAGGCCACAGACTGTTTGGTTTGTTTTTTCTTTGTATCCTTGATACCTAAACAAGCATAGCAGGCACTTAGTAAATGGGCACAGTGCCAGGTGGTACAGTGCCAGGACTGGAGTCAGGGAGACTCATCTTCCTGAGTTCAAATCTGGCCTTGGAAGAGTGACTAGTTATATAAACCTGGGCAAGTAACTTAACCCTGTTTGCCTCAGTTTCCTCATCTGTTAAATAAGCTGGAGAAGGAAATGACAAACCCACTCCAGAGTCTTTGCCAAGAAATCCCCAAATGGGGTCATGAAGAGTCAAACATGAATGAAAAACAACAACAAATGTTTGTTACATTAAACTGAATTCTCTCTCCCCCAAAGAAGGAGGAATCTGGTCCAATATCATTGTTATTTCTCAGGTTGCTTCAATTTAATTAAATGCAATAAGCATTCATTACATACCTACAGTAGTGTTTTTCTGAACCTCAGTTTCCTTCCCTGTAAAATGACCTCTAAGGTCTCTACCAGCTGTAAATCCTCTGAATCTCTGGGGAACTAGAGGCTACCAAATTTTGATAGACCTGACTGATGCTCCAAATAAGAGTTGATCCTACGCCCACCCACTAAATTACTAAATTACTTGGGTCTTTTTTTTTTTTAACAGAGAAGATCCTATGAACCCAGCTCAGTGCTCAAGCTTGCTCTGTCTCCGAGTTCCAGGCTCCAAGGATGAAAACGCATGGAGCTCTGTTGCTCTCTGGCAGCAGCCTCAAGTACACGATGAAGCTAATCTCCACCTGTGATGGATGCTTCGCACTCGCTGCCCCTGGAAGCATCCTCTTGAAACTGGAAACCACAACTCAAACATGCCTCTGAGCTAGAGGCCATAAATATTAAAGTGCATGCCCATACACACAGCAGAAACTTGTTAATCATCACACTACATTACTGTATCATATCATTATATGGCACGTCACATAAATACATAATAACCACTACTATTATTCAGTGTATCCTGAAAGTTTTAACGTGGTTTTAAGCTATTAAAGCTTTTATGTTACAGAATAACATATCATATCATCAGTGACAGTATTGTAATAAAACATAGTTGTATATTATAATGTGCTTATAATTTCTTCATATTATTATAATTCTATATCTAGATATTATTTACAGAAATAATATATACTTATATAATCTAACAATCACACATCCCAGGTAGTACTATGGACTCCCTTGTCACCTCCACATGTTACTACATCCCAAACTTCTTCCTTCAAGGCTGAATGAGCTCAGGTGCCTCCTCTTACCCAAGGCTACCCCATGCCCCTCGCCCTTCAGTTTCTGAGTTTTTCCCTCACCCTGAACGATATCTTTTCATTTTGACTTGTCATGTGGGTTCCATTTACTTGTCTGTGGCTGTGTTGTTTACTCCTAACAGAAGGTGAGTTCCTTGAGGGCAGGAATTGGTTTGCTTTATCACCTCTGTATCCCTGGCACTAGTAGGACACTGGCACACAGTAGGTGCTTAGTAAGCACTCACCAAATGAGTGAATGACTATATAACATGGCTCCTAGAACACAGAGTTTCAAGAGGTCCAAAGATTTTGGGAGTCCAAGAACCAGATGAAAGAAAATAGACCTTTCTTTTCACTTATCTCTAACTGAGCCACACCGCAATGCAGCATATATCAGAACTATCCTTAGGACTAGGGGAATGCAGCTCCAAGGAAAGATGGGAGCCATCAAGGGAGGGGGGAGCCTTAGTCCTGAATCATTGTGAAAGTGACCCTAAGCCGGGGACTTTGGCAATAAATTAGGAGTAATCAGAAAATTTCCCTTTGGGTAAAATTGGGGCATCTCTCTAATCTGTAGAACTTTACATTTTTCTTTTTGCTCTCTGCTTGGGAAAATTAGGCAAAAAGATTGGATAAATTACTCTCTCAAAAAATAAAATAAAATGTTAGGAGTACGTTGAAAGTAGATGGGCTGGTGGCAGCAAGGTGGGCTCAGTGGATTGGGAGACAGGCCTAGAAATGGGAGGTCCTAGGTTCAAATCTGACCTCAGACCATTCCTAGCTGTGGGACCCTTAAGTCACTTAATTCCCATGATCCAGCCCTTGCTTGCTCTTCTGCCTTGGAACCAATGCACAGTATTAATTCCAAATCAGAACATAAGGTTTTTTAAAAAAAAAAAAGGTGATTTATATTCTACAAAGATGATGGGACCATCTATACACTGAATTTATACTATCTACACTACCATCTACATTGAGCCTTTCTTCTTTTTTTTTTAAGCTTTTACCTTCTGTCTTAGAATCAATACTAAGTATTGGTTCTGGCAGAGTAGTAAGGGCTAGGCGATGGAAGTTAAGTGACTTGCCTAGAGTTACACAGCTAGAAATTGTCTGAGGCCAGATTGGAACCCAGGACCTCCCATTTCTGGATCTGGCTCTCAATCCACTTTGCCACCTAGCTGCCTCCAGGGCAGAACCTTAAAATACTCAAGCAATAGACTTAGAGAAACACACATACCTTCTTCTTATAGAGAGATAGTGAAGTTATGGAAATGCTGTGAAGGATCTGATTTAGTTCAATATTTCTTAAGGCTGTTTTGCAAGAAGCTAGAAAGAGCATTTACATGAGAAACGTGACTGCTAAGGATTCTCTCTGTGTGTGTCTCTCTGTCTGTCTCTCTCTCAATTCCAATGGCTATTTATTGCCTTCAGGACCAAATGTAAAATCCTCTGGCACTCAAAAGTCCTTCCCAGCCTGCTCTCTCCATCCTTCCAGTCTTCTATACCTTAAACACTTTCTTTCCCTAAAGTAGACTACAATCCTGCAACACTGGCCTCCTTGCTGTAGTAGTACAAGACACTTCATCTCAGCTCTGGGCATTTTCCCAGGCTGCCCCCCCCCCCATGACTCCTCATCTCTGCCTCCCATCTTCCTTGGCTTCCTTCAGGTTCAAGCAAAAAATCCCTTCATCTACAGGAAGCTTTCCTAATCCCCCGGATTTATATAGTGCCTTCGCTCTATTGGTTATCTCCAATTTATTCTGTATTTGTATCTTGTTATTTGTATATAGTCATTATTCATGCTGACTCTCCCATTACACCATGATGACATTACATTACATGGAGGAGGGCAAACACTGCCCTTAGCCCAAAGGCTGGAAAATCGAGGGTGTTTCGTAAATATTTCTTGACTGACCGAAATCTTCTAGTTCTTTCCCTTTCTCCTCTCACCACTCAGCACTCCCCCATCCCCACTTTGTACAAGAAACACACCCTTCATGGTCTCCATCACAAATAAAAAATTTAAACACCATGATGAAAGCATCGTCACCTTTCTCTTACAAGACCTCATTTGTTCCTAAGGAGGCACTCTGTGACATAGGTATGGCAAGGATTCCTTCAGTGATCCATAAGTCTGGGACTTTGTTGGCTTGGCTATCATATCCTCCAATAATTCTCTACTCTTGATAACTCAGTTGATGGGCTTTAGAGGTTGCTTTGTTCAAAGTAGTCACTGCCATTCTGGGACCAACTTGGGAATGGGTTTCGCCAATCTTAGTGAGGCCAATCTTCACATGATTGCCTTCAAATGGGTCCCTTGCCCATATGTGAAGCCTTTCCATCTTGGTCAGACAATCAGCAAGCATCTTTTAAAGCATTAAGTTCTTTGGATATAAAAAAGGTCCACTGAAATCTGTGGCCTGACCCCTTTGGGTTTTTTCATTGCATAGCATATTCAGGCATAGAATCATGCTTGGAAAATGGTGTCAACTTCGGTGGAGAAGAGAAAGGACCATTATCCTAATTTCACCAATGATAAAACTGAGGCTTACATAGATATGGAGGAAAGTTTTGAACAAATGTATTTTTCTTCTTTTAAAAATATTTTTATTTATCATATAATTATACATTTATATTATAATATATTATTATACTGAATATATTATATAAATTAAAATATTTGTGTAAAACTTTAAATATTATTTTCCTATTTAATATAATACAATATAATTTTTAAAAGGTAAATAATTATAATTTTAGTGGGATAATTACAATGCCTTCCTTTTGAACATTAGTGTCCACACATGCTATATTTATAACTTTTTAAAGAATTTCAAAACTTAGGGAATTTGTACATTCTTTTGCCTATTATTGATCAGATACATTCAAAAGGAGTCTGGGACACTTAAGTAGGCTGCTTTATCTTACAAAAAACAAGTCCATCATGATGGACCAACTCTGATTTTACATGAAAAAATTTAAGTCAAAGAACATTTTTCATTTCTTGGGATGTGAGTTGGCATTTATTTTTATGGGGTAAGGTTTTATAGTTGGGTTTGTTTTCTTTTTTTAAGCAAATTTAAACTCTTTTCACAGTTATCCCTAACCCCACAATAAAAAGTCTTTTCTAATAGCTCTGGTTTTCCCCTTTTGAAGAAAATTCTGACCCAGAACTCCCAACTTTGGTTTTGTAACATTCCAGGGTATCTTAAATTTTCTCAAAGAGCATTAAGAAATGCTCAAGAAATTCTATAAACAAACTTGTAATGATTCACTGGCCTGTAAAATATGTGCCATCAAGCACTTTTCAAAGACTTGGAACTTTTTTTTATTTCCTCTAAATCATCTAAACAAAAGTGGCATGTCACTAGTCCAGAAATTCTGGGCTCTGTCCCCCAGGAATTTGCTTGGCTCACAGAGAAGTCTCAGCTCCTTAACTCACAGTAGGAGGTAGTTTCATAGTGGATGCCTAGGGATTTAATCCCCAAAGAGGACAATTAATTGCAAAAATTCTGCCCTCATGGATGTAGAAAAACGGGAACACTAATGCCCTGATGGTGGAGTTATAAAATGGTCCAATCATTCTAGAGAACAATTTGGAACCAGGCCCAAAGGGCCTTTGACCTGGCAATACCACAACTAGGTCTGTTCTGTAAAAAATAGACTCGAATACAGGACTACAATCCCCACAAGCCTTTGCTCCACTTCCCCAAAATGCTTTGTAATCTCACGGGAATTCTGAGGTGGGCCGAGATCGAGGAAGGATTTAAGCTGGTGGCAAAGGTTTCTGAGTTTTCTTTTGGACTTCCGTTTTGGAGCAGATGCTTCTCTTCTGTGATGTGAGGTTATCTGGCCTAGGCCTTTGGCCTAGGCACGTGTTTTTTCTTATTCTGTATTTTCTTTAATCTTTAACCTTTAATAAATATAATACTCCTTGCAGAAAGAAACTAATTTCTACCTGCCTCAGTCTCCCCATATTCCTAAATTTTAATCATTACAGTTCCCCAAAGAGATCAAAGAAAAAGGACCTATATGTATATAAATATTTATAGCAGCTCGTTTAGTGGCAGCCAAGAATTGGAAATTGAAAGGATGCCCATCATTCGAGGAATGATTTACCATTACCATGGAATACTATTATGCTATAATAAATGAGGAAGAAGATGGTTCCAGAAAAACCTGGGAAGATTTGTACAGAACGATGCAAAGTGAAATGAGCAGAACCAGGAGAACACTATATACAATAACAGCAATATCATAAGAATGACCAACTGTTGAAGACTTAGCTACTCTCATCAACACAATGACCAACAATTCCAAAGGTTTCATGATGAAAATGCTGTCCACCTCCAGAGAGAACTGATGAACTCTGAGTATAAACGGAAACATAATTTTTTTCCTTTTTCTTTATTTTCTTGCTTTTTATCATTTTTGTTTGTTTTGGCAACATGATTGATATGAAAGTATTTCCATGATTTCACATGAATAAGTGATATACTGTTTGCCTTCTAAATAAATAGGGAAGGGCCAGGAAGGAAAGAATTTAAAACTAAAAAAAAAATCTGTTAATGTTAAAAATAAATCAACGGGCACAGATAAATGGCTCAGTGGATTAAGAGCCAGGAAGTCCTGGATTCAAATCTGGCCTCAGATACTTCCTAACTATACATAGCTGAGAAAGTCATTTAACCCCCTTTGCCTAGCCCTTACCCCTCTTCTACCTTGGAAGCAATATTGTATTGATTCCAAGGCAGAAAGTAATAGTTTTAAAAGATAAAAATAAATCAATAGATAGATGAAGATTCTGTCCTCATGTCCAGTGTTACAGCTAAGCCCCTAATAATGTAAATAACAAATCCCCTAAAGTACCTACACAATCTTCACACAGCATATTTCTACTGAGCTAGAACCAACTATCATGTCTTACATAATAACTTTAGAATAGTGTGAATTCAAATACATGCAACCACTTCAAAGGATTCACACATTCGCCTAATTTAGATCTAGCTGTACTTCCTATACAGCCTGAGATCTCTAGAAAAGGACTCTGCTTTCTTTCCATTGGGGAGCAAAAACAAACAAAGCTAGAAACCAAGAAAGGTCATTTCTCCTGCCCAGGTAAATCAATCCCAACCCTTGCTTTTGGCTAAGCCAAAGGAAAAGTTCCCCATCAAATCATCTCCCAGATCCAAGAGGATTTGAAGCAATTAAATCCCATGAGCCCTACTTTGGGTCCAGTCCCTCCATATCTGGCCTCTCATTCTTATTTAGGAAACACTTAATATTTATAGGGAGCTTTTTTAATCCTTGTCAAGCTCACTGACATTTATGCATGATCCTGAGGGCTGGCTTCGCTATTATCTGTATCTTGCAACAGCATTATTAAAGTAGTATCAGTAATATGTGAAAAGAGAAAAGGTTAGCACTTTCCTTGATAAGGCTGGAAGAGGTCCTAGTGGCCTTAAAAAACACATACAGTTAAGGCACTGCCATCGACTCTGTGGCATCGAACCATGTTTTTTTGATCCAATCACTCTGGAAGGCAATTTGGAACTTGCTGAAAAGGCTATAAAATAATGCATACCCTTGGATCCAGTAATATCACTACTAGGTCTGTATCCCAAAGAGATTTTAAAAAGGGCAAAGGAGCTACTTGTACAAAAATATTTATAGCTGCTCTTTGTGTGGAGGCAGAGAATTGGAAACTAAAGGCTGTCCCTCCATTGGGAAATGGCTGAACAAATTGTGGTCCAGGATGGTGATGGAATATTCTTGCGCTGCAAGAAATGATGAACAGGATGATTTCAGAAAGAGCTGAGAAGAGCTCCATGAACTGATGCGGAGTGAAATAAGCAGAACCAGGAGAACATTGTACACAGTAACAGCAATATTGTGGAATGATCAAAATGTGATTGACTTGGCTATTCTGAGCAATATAATGATCCAGGACAATTCTGAGGAACTTGGGACAAAGAATGCTATCTGCCTTCAGAGAAAGAACTGTTGGAGTTGGAAATACAGATGAAAGCATATGATTTTTCACTTGTTTATTTGGGGTTTTGGTTTTATATGATTATTCATTTATAAAAATGAACAATATGGAAATATGTTTTGCAGGATAATACATGTATAACCCAGATCAAATTGCTTGCCAACTCAGGGAGGGGGAAGGGAAGGGAGAAAGGGAGACAATTTGGATCATATAACTTTGAAAAACTTATGTGGAAATTTGTTATTACATATAATTAGTAAAAATAAAATCTATTAAAAAGTAGTATTGGTAACTACTGATAAATAGTCCTTAGCACAGTGGTTACTCACTGATAATATGAGTTATAATAATGGTAGCAATAAAGTAATAATATTAGCAATAAAATTAGAAGTGAAAGCAAGGTCTAGAGACAAGAGGTCCTGGGTTCAAATCTGTGTGACCCTGGGCAAGTGACTTAACCTGCATTGCCTAGCCCTTACTATTCTGCCTTAGCACTAATACTCAGTATCCATTCTAAGATGGAAAATAAAAGGGGGTTTTAATAGTGGATATTTACAAAGTGCTTGAAAACGTACAAAATACCTTACATACATTACTTCACTGATTCCTCTATAACAACCCCAAGGGAATTACAATAGGAATGATTTCTAGATTCAATCAATCACCAAGCAGTGACGAGTGCCTATTATGTTGCTAGGCACTGGAAAAACTAAAGCAAAACTCAAAGAGCCCCATCCTATTGGGGGAGACAACATATACGTAAGTCTATGTACATACCAGATATACAGAGAAGACGGAAGGTCCTAGCAGCTCAGGGAACTAGGAAAGGTTTCCTCACTTCTTGAATTCTTTTTTTAATTTGACTTTGATTCTGATCTTAAACACATAAACATGCACACATATGGGCACACAGAGCAGAACATTTTCAAATACATCGCAGAAGACAGAGGTTATCTATGAATCCATGAATCTTTTTTAAAGTAAATTATCCTATTTCCCTCCCAGCTTCCTTCTGTTCTCTTACATGCAAAAGAAAAAAAGTTTCAACAGCTGTTTTTTGGTATCACTACTGATGACCCTTTTCCAGCCCTGCCAGAAGCCCCCCAAATAAATTACAAGAGAGGAAGCAAAACCTTGGGTCACAATCACAAATAAACAGGGGGGGGGGGTTGAAGAGATGGTACAGTGGTTAGAGAGCCAGGCCCAGAGAGGGGAGGTCCTGGGTTCAAATTTGACTACAGACATTTCCTAAATTGTGTGACCCTGAGCCAATCACTTAAGCCTCATTACTTCACCCTTAACTACTCTTCTGCATTGGAACAATACACTGTAGTGATTCTAAGATAGATGGTTTTTTAATAAATAATAAGTAGTCCTGCAAAACAAATTCCCATGTCGGCCAAGTCAAGTCTCTTTCTGCACTCTGGGTCCAGCTCTTTCATTAGGAGATAGGTAATGCACTTCTTCATTCTAGGTCCTCTGGAGACTTGGTTGGTCATTGCCTCAACCAGAGTTCTTGAGTCTTTTCAAATTGTTTTTTCTTTGCAAAACTGTTGCCTTGTAGTTCTCCTGGTTCTACTCATTCCTCATTAATTCACATGACCCAGAATTCTCTGAAATCATCTCCTGCATCACTTCTTACGATGCAATAATATTTGATTATATTCTTGTGCCTCAATGATGGGCACCCCATCCCAGATGCTAGTTCTTTTTTCCTCCCATTCCACCTTTACTGCCTGCTCAGGATGAGGGAAACTATTATGCTTATCTCCATTCCCTCCTATATTATCCTCCCTCCTCATCTCCCCATTCCTTCCACTTGATTCCCCAGAAGTTTAAGGCATTTCTATCTCAAACACTGGTGTGTTCATCATTCTTTTGTTAATCTCAGAGAAATGGGAGGTCCCTCAGGTGCCTGACCCTTCCACCCTTCCACCCCTTCCTCCATGAGGGCATTCACTCTTCTCACAAATCTCAGTCATGAGAAATAGCAAGTTTCCGCCCTCTTCTCTCTCCTTTGGACATAAGTGTATTCCTCTTACTCTCCCTTCCCTTTCCCCCCTTAAACCACTCAGAGCAGAACCCTCTCCCCATCACCAATACTACCAATAAGTAACAGCAAAAACCATCAAGGTTCACAATCTCTGTTTTACAATCATCTATGACACACCCCAGGTTTGAACTATTCTTAAAGGAAGTCAGGGAGTCCAAGGACTGGAAGGTTAAGAAGGGAAAGTATTTCAGGCAAAGGGAAAAGTCAGAGATTGGAGGCTGATGCAAGTGGGCCAAGATGGCTCTACTACTGGGGAGTGGTATAGTAAAAGTCTGGAAAAAATAAGAAGGGACCAGATTGTGAAAGGCTTTAAATATCAAACAGAGGAGTTTGTCTTTGGTCCTGAAAGAGGAGACCTGAAATTTACTGAATGGGGTAGGGGAGGGAAAGAGAGAGAGGAAATGACATAATGGAGCCTATACCTTAAGAAAATCACTAATGGACAGCTCCGTGAAGAGTGATTTGGAACAGCAGAGACCAGGCTGGGAGCTAAATTGGAAAGGCTACTGCAATTGTCCAGGTAAGAAGTGAAAAGGACCTGAATTAGGGTGATGGCTGTGCGAGGGGGAGAAGGTGATATATGTGATAGAGCTCCTCAGGGTGAAAGAGGTGAATCAGATTCAGAGAGTGATTTGTCCAGGGTCACTCAACTAGTAAGTATCAGAAATCTATCCAATATATTCACTGCCCCATTGATAGAGGTACTAGGGTGAAATATTTTTTATTATTATATAGGGAGCAGTCAGGTGACTCAGTGGATTAAAAGCCAGGCCCAAAGACAGGAGGTCCTGGGTTCAAATGTGACCTCAGACACTTCCGAGTTGTGTGACCCTGGGCAACTAACTTAACCACAACTGCCCAGCCTTTACCATTTCCTGGGAAATAAGTAACAATTTTAAGACTGAAGCTAAGTTACACAGGAATTCACCAAATCAAACACAACCAAAGTGGGGGAAAGATGAAGTATACAAATCAAAGGATTATAAATTTGGAGCTCAAGGAGAACTCAAAAAATTCATCCAGTCCAATTTCATGCAACAGATAAGAAAACTGGGGCATGAGGAAGGTAATTGGCTTGCCCAGAGTCCCACTGGTGGTAACCAAGAGGGTTGGAATCTGAACCCACATCTTCCTACTCCAATCCAGCTTGCCCTCCATGGCTCTAGTCACCAGTCCCTTCTTTTTTCTTTCTTCTTTTTTTTGGTAATGTATTGTGCAAAATTGTTCTTTTTTCACATGCAAATTCAGTTTATATATGTAGCTCTTCCCTCCTCTTCTAGGTTGTATAATGTATATCTGGAGTCATGACACCAAAACCAGGTCTCAAACTCAGTAGCTGTGTGACCCTAGGCAAATCACTTGACCTCCCCGAGTCTCAGTTTTCTCACCTATAAAATGGAGGTAATAGCATCTACTTCCCAGAGTTGTGAGAATCAAAGGAGTTAATATCTGTTAAGCACTCAGCAAACCTTAAACTGGTATTCAGTTGTTCTCTGTCCTGTCCAGCTCTTTGAGGTTTTCTTGGCAAAGAGTGGCTTACCACTTCCTCCTCCAACTCATTTTAGAGATGAGGAAAACAGAGTTAAGTGACTTGCCCAGCTTTACACAGCAAACATCTGAGGCCAGATTTGAACTCATGATGAGTTTTCCTGATGCTGAGCCCAGTGCTCTACCCACCTGCCACCTAGCTGCCTCCACAGAAACAGCTGCAATTTATTATCATTGTTGCTATTAGTACTCTTCTACTTCCCCTGCTCCCCCCACTGGGAACTCAGGTTAAACTGGCATTTGGGGGAAGGTCTGGGAACCTCATCAGCCTTTGTAACACTGTTTCCATGGGTTTGGAGATCTAAACAATCCATTTTCACAAATAAACTTCTGGAACCCCCATTCATGTCAGGAGTTAAGTCACAGTCTGGAGAGAAGTCCACTGTGTGTCAGGCACTGTGCTAGGGATTGAAAGGGATGAAATAACCAATAGCAAGGGCAGTGATGAGAGTGGCATTGGGATTATTAGAACCCTGGGTGAGTCCTGACCCCTCACTACCCCACCCTCTCCCCATCACCAATACTACCAATAAGTAACAGCAAAAACCATCAAGGTTCACAATCCCTGTTTTACATCATTTTGTGAATTTTTTCTTCCTTTATGTCCCTTTGTTTATTCTGTAATTAGGCTTGTTTGGATGAGAAGGAGCCCAAAAATGTCTTTTGAAGGGGGTGGGGAGGGGTAAGAATGAAAGGAATTTTTTTTCATTTCTTAGTGAATTTATTAATTAGGGATTAGGAACAGATTCTCAAAAGAGGAGGATGGGAAAACTGGGATCCCAGGAAATGGAAGGAAAAAAAAAGTCTGCCAGCAACCAGTGAACTCCGTCCAGAGGCAGATGCACTTCAGCAGAATTTGGGGGGAAGGGAAAGAAACTGTCAAAGAGCCTCAGTTTCTGAATCTACTTTCACTATCCTGGAAGAGATAAACCCTGAAATGGCCTGTCCTTGACGAATGGACAGAGGGATCTCGGGTGTTTTTCTGAACTGTGAGGTTCTTTTACAACTCCTCCCCCTCCCTTTGCACATAGCTTTTCCAGATCACACCTAGAAACACTATTCCCGTACCCAAGGGTGTGGCACCTGGCTTTAAATGCACCTTTAAGGCGCCCCCCCTCCCCCGCGGAATAAGATCGAATGGAAGGAAACAAGGTACCACCCCTTCTTCCCAAATTTAGGACCGAGAAACATCCATAATTGCCCATTTCAAAGAATCCGGAGGAGAAATCCTCTCCCCCGCTCGCAGAATCCCAGTGTTCATTCTGCAGAATGTGAGGCTCTCTGCCAAACAAGGCTGCGGAATAAACTCCGAGGTAGCACCGTGGTCCTGTGCCTTGGCCGAAGATAAGGCTAAACGGCCTCTCACAGTGTGACTGACACACTGACTGCTGGGCTTGGCATCAGGAAAACCTGAGTTCAAATCCCCCCTCCTCTTCTTCCGCCACACCTACACACAGGTGATTCCTAGGATCACAGATTTCGATCTGGAAAGAACTTCAAAGACCTTCACACCCACCTCTGTTTTAATGATGAATTTGTGTAGGCTTTAAGGTGTGCAAAGCGCCTTACTTATGTCATCATCTCGTTCGATCTTCCCAATAACACCGCACTCCGATTATTCCCATTTTACAGGAGAAGAAACGGACTGAGAGGGGTTTTACGACTTGGC
Organism: Monodelphis domestica; assembly: GCF_027887165.1. Classification (NCBI taxonomy): domain Eukaryota; kingdom Metazoa; phylum Chordata; class Mammalia; order Didelphimorphia; family Didelphidae; genus Monodelphis; species Monodelphis domestica. Next base: position 715,680,925 of record NC_077227.1, on the reverse strand, counting down.
CAGGATCACACAGATAATGGCTTAAGTGGATTCTAAAGCCAAGGCAAGACCAGTAAACACCCTATCTAGATGTACTCCGGAGTCACCGCTTCCCTCCTCGTCCGCAAAATGGAGATGATACCTGTGGCAGGAGGCTCAAACGAGCTCACGACGATAAAGCACTCCTACAAACTTTATAGCGCTATATAAAAATGTCAGTTGTTATTAATCCAGTCACCCTCGGAAGCGGCGCTTCCTCCGCCTTAAGTATGTGCAGCCATCATTGGCCCAAGCCCGGGCCCCCCGCCCAGCCAGGCGAACGTCCTGGGCTCTGCCAGCTGCCGCCCTTCCCCAGGGCACGACTCTTATCTGTACGGGCAGAAAGCGCCCGGACTCACCGATAGGCAGGGGTGGAGGCCCGGGGGCTGCCAACTGCCCAGCCCGCCCCTCACAGGCTTCCTGGCACCCTCCCCGGCGGGCTCTCCGGTCGGCTTGTTCGGTCACGGTCACTCGCTAAGGAACCCGACAGGATCTCCGCGGCTGAGGGAGGGCCAGCAGGACTGGCAAACACCTGTCTGCCTGCAGGTGGCCGGGCGCTGGGGCCCCCAGCAGGGAGCAGCGCCTAAGGCACCCGCGCCTATCTCCTCCAGTGCATAGGCAGCAGCGCCCTCATCGACACCCCCCACTTCTATCAATCGCTCCGCGCCCCCGCAGGGCCCAGTCGGGAGCCGCCCTGGGAAAATGACGGCCCGATGGCGGGTCTGGGGATCCTGGCCTCACCCCCACCCCCACCCCCCGCGTCCTTATGTAACCGGCAGCGAGCCCGCAAATGCCTCCGGTCTAGCTCAAGGCGTCTGCACCCGCTCGAGGACTTCTTTACCTTAGCCAAAAGCCCAAGCAGGCGGGATGCGGGAGCCGAGCTGGTCCTCCGCCAGCGGGCGAGCCCCTGCCCAAGGGGATGGCCGAGGGCTGCGGCTCCGGCCAGGGCAAGGCTACTTGGAGCCCCAGCGGGAGCCCGTGCGGCTGGCAGGCGACTCGCCTTGGCTTCCCTCAGAGAGCTCCGCGGAGCGACGCGAGGCTCCCGTCGGTCCCCAGACCTGCCCAGCTCAGCCCGGGGCCCACGGTGGGGAGCGCGGTTTTAGAGGCTGCCCAGCGGTTGCCCGGGGCCAACTCTTCCATTAGTCCTCACGGCTCCTCCAACTTGGCTCTCAGGCACACACGCACATCCTTACACACACGCGCACAAACAGGACGGCTTGTACACTCGAACTTTGCGCGCGACTCTACAGCCTCAGCACGCATTGCTTACCTGGGGCTGCGTCGGGAGCAAAGAGGTGCGCCTGGCCGGCCTGAGTCCGTGCCCCTGTCCGCTCCGCGCCGGGCTGTGCGGTTCGTCCGCCTGGGCTCTGGGGCTCCTCCAGCAGTCCCTCTTCCCCACCCTTCCACCCACCTACCGCCCCCTCACCCGCCGGTCACGCGCCTTCAGGCGCGCGCCTCTCTGCCCTCCTGCAGCCCGCCCGGCGCTGGCGCTGACTCCCGCGAGGGTCTCGCACATTCATTCCCAGGCTTGGCTTGCCACGCAGATGACTCAGAGCCGCCGTGCGTGGTGGCAGCGGCAGCATCAGTGCAAGCCAGAAACCCTGAGAATTCCCGGAAAGCGGAGAAGAATTCTTCCCCTGGGCTTAGAAAAACGCACTTTAAAGGAGGACTGCTCATCCCAGAGATTCCAGCGATGTGGGTTCAATCAGCTATGCGGGCATCATCCAGAATGCTCTTTTCTGTATAAGTGGGTAGCATTTACTAGTCTGGCACACTAGGCAGGCAAGGCCAGCCTGGCAGAGGCAGTCCATCCCTCCCCATCTTGGTAGCCCCTTCCCAAGAGCAGAGGACGATTAGGCGAGTTGGAAAGAGCCCCAAAAACCGTCTAGTCCAGCCTGTCACTTCTCATGTAGCCGAAGCCAGGGACTCATCCCTTGTTAGTGCTGCCCTGAAAGAAGGCACAAAGATTCCCACCTGGCTGGCAGGCTTCCTCCTCCCAGCATACATTCTTGGCAGTAGAATAACAAAGGGTGGTACCGAAGTGGAAGGAGGTAGTGACCAAACTGGCATCTTTGGCACCCCTTTGGGGTGTGTACCTCCTGGATAGGGGAGCAACTGGCTAGATGGTACCTCCTTTATAGAGAGATTCAACAACAAATCATCCTTTCCTACCTCTCCTCAATAAGGAAGAACACCACCTAAGAGGAAGTCTTAAAGACAAGGCAGAGATCTTTTGGTTAGTGCTTTCTCTCTTTGTACTTCAATAACAAAGGATGGAGTTTCTAAAAATTGTTGTTATATTCATGGAGCAGCGAGGGGTATGGGGAGATAGTGCATTGATTGGAAATTTTCAGAACTACTAGTTGTCCTTCCTTCTCCTTTTTACTCTTTGTCCACATGGATTTTCCCCAGGTTTAAAGTAGCCTTAAAGGATATGAAATTCCCTTTATCTTTTGGTTAGGTTCAGCCCCCAGCCACAAGCAGCTTTTCTGGCAAAACATCAGTGTTAGATCTATCTTAATCTCTTCTCTGGAGACAGTCCCCCTCTCATATTCATTTTTTCCAGTTGTTCCCATAAGTTCAACCTCAATAAGCAACTGCTGGTGGTTACCAATGCTTATAAAGACAAAATAAACAGTTTTTAAAAAATTATAAGCAGGAGGCAGCTGGGTAGCTAAGTGGACTGAGAGCCAGACCTAGAGATGGGAGGTCCTAGGTTCAAATGTGGCCTCAGACACTTCCCAGCTAGGTGACCCTGGGCAAGTCAATTGACCCCCATTGCCTAGCCCTTACCATTCTTCTGCCTTGGAGCCAATACACAGTATTGACTCCAAGATGATAGGTAAGGATTAAAAAAAAAATAAGCACACTTTTCTTTCCCTTCAGAGAAAAGCCTTCAGGTGGTCCCACTAAAGAGCTTAAGGAGATGGAGCAGGGAAGGGCAACTAACCTATACTTCTGTTTCTACATGCCTCCCTTCTGATAGTCCCAAGTAACCTCTACTGCAGAAACCTGCATCCTTTATAACTATTGCCTTTAGCAGCCCTTTTCTATAGCTTCAGGTGGCTTCCTGTAGTCACCCTTTCTATGACTTTATGTCCTCTCCTCTACTGAATTCCTCTTGGAATCTATCCCCTCGAACTCAGAACTGATTTTTTAAAAACCCTTACCTTCCATCTTGGAATCAATACTGTGTATTGGTTCCAAGGCAGAAAAGTGGCAAGGGCTAGGGCAATGGAGGTTAAGTGACTTGCCCAGGGTCACACAGTTAAGAAGTGTTTCAGGCCAGATTTGAACCTAAGACCTCCCATCTCTGGGCCTGGCTCTCAATCCACTGAGCTACCCAGCTGCCCCCCAAAGAACTGATTTTTAAAGATCACCCTGCCACATTACTTAGTTGCTCCCTTTTTGAGTCATTTGAGAGACCAATTTTAGCATCAGGGATCACCTGGAATGACTAAATTATAGTTAGTTTAACACCTGATTAAGTGGTCCCTTTTCTGTGATTAGATCAATAATTAATCAATTCCCTTACACATATGAAGAAACTGAGGCTCATGGAAGTCAAGAAATTACTTAAGATCACACAGTAGTCTCAGAAGTGGAATTTGGAGTCAGATCCTCAAAAGTCTAAAGCCTTAGCAGTCATCTATTCTGACCCCCATATTTTACAAAAGAAGAAACAAGTTCAAATTAAACCAAGATTTAAGTACCTACTATATAATTTTTTTTAATTGAGCTCTTTGCTAGGGATACAAAGAAAAAAGTCTCTAATTTCAAGGACCTTACTTTCTAGGGGGGGATAAGAGAAGAAGACTCCCCCCAACTATACAAATAATTATAATCCAAGGAAAATTGAGAGTATCAACAACTTAGGGGATCAGAATATAGAAGACACCTGGGCTGAGTTATCAAAGGAAGCTTAAGAATCCAAGAAGGCGAGGAAGGAACAAATTCTAGATAGGTGTGACAGCCTATGCAAAGATACAGAGGCAAGAAATGATTTGTTGAGTTCCAGTTTGACTAGAATATAAAATGCATGAAAGGGAATAGTGTGGAAATAAAGTAGGAACCAGATTGGTTTTAAATACAAGGCTGAAATTTTTGTTTTGTGCCATAGAGGAAATGGGGAGCCACTGAAAATTTGTGTATAAGTGAGTTACAATGATTAGACCTGTGACAATTCAGTTTAAATGACTTATCCAAGTTAGCACAAAACTGAAGAGTTAGAAGGGATCTCAGGAGCCACCCAGCCTAACAAATCCATGAAACAAATCTCCACTTTAACATAACCAACAAATGGTCATCTAGCCTCTGCTGGAAGACCTCCAAGGACTCACCACCCTTCAAAGCAACTGGTCTACTTTTGGACAGCTCCAACTTTTAGGAAGTTTTTCTGATGTCAAGCCTGTATTGACTTCTGACATTTCCACCTTTTGTTTCTGGTTCTGCCCACTGTGTCCAAATGAAATGACTGGGAGAGTTGAGATTTGAACCCAGGTCTTCTGATGCCAGTTCTCAATAGGATACTCTTCCTCTGTGCCAAAATTAACTCCTTCATGTGGCAATTTCCCCTTTTCTAACTTTTTTTCCTCCCCATCCCTAAATCATCTTCTCTGTTCGGACCAAATTTCAGAGCCAGGCATGATTCCAGTTCAGCAGGTAGAACTATAACTAGGAATTCTAGAACATTATGGGGTAAATTTTGGAACATGGGATATAGAGAGAGCAGGCCTGGAAAGAGATCTTTATGTCCAAACTCGATATGAGGCTCCATGAGGGCAAAGCTATTAGGGAAACCATTGCCAAGTCAGCCACTTGAAGAGGGTAAAAGAAAAGAACAAGGCTGGGGAAACCCCCACTGGGCACAGGAAGGCCTTGGGGTCCCATTTCAGCTGTCATATCCCAATACTGGCAGATTCCAGATATCTCCTGTTGAAGGTGAGGCATGGTCCCTTGGCTTAGAAACATAATATGGAATCAACCATGGTAAAAGGCAAGGAGTTCATAGGTTCACAGATCTAGAACTAGAAAGGACTTCAGACATAATCTAGTCTAACCCCCTTATTTTACAGATGAAGAAGCTGAGGTCTAGGGATCTTAAGGGATTTCCTCAAGCTCTGCATCAAGAGGCAGAATTTGAACCCAGATTCTCTTACACCAGAGCCAATATTCTTTCCATTGTTACAGGCAGATCCAAAAGGGGGGTACACTACCATTGACCCTGAGGCTAACAACTGGAGAACAGATGAAAAAGCAGGGGCACACACCCTGTCAGTGCCTTGGAGCAAAATTCCAGTTGCCCAACCCAAAAGACAGTGCTTTGCCAGGCAATAGAAATGATTAGCCAAATAACTTGTGATGATTATCAGGATTCAGGGACTAAAAACACTTTTTTTTCCTGACTGATTCAGGAATGTCCCAAGTTGAGGACAAAAGGAAAGGCTGAATTCTTGGTGAACAGAGAAGCTTTGTTTGAAAGGTTTTGGCTTCAGCAAACTAGGCCATGGGGTCCAATGGACATATTCTGAAAGCCAGGAAATATAAGTTCAATTTTCAGCTCCCCCACTGACTTGCTATGTGACCCAGGGTAAGTCAACAAGCATTCTGAGGCACCTACTGTGTGCCAATCATTACACTAAATATCGGAGATACAAAAGAAAGTAAAAATAGTCCCTGCCCTCAACAAGCTCACAATATAAGAGAAGACAAGATATAAACAATTATGTCCAAATAAGATATGTACAGGAGATAATCTTAGAGAGAAGGCAGCAGCATGATGGGGAGCAGAAAAGGCTTTCCTCTTGGGGCCTCAGTTTCCCCACCTGATAAACTGCATTGAATTTCATAATATTACCTTCTAGAGCAGCTATAAGGGTGAAGCAGATAGTGTCTGCAAGGCTCTCTATCATAAAGAAGTGCTTTGGAAGCAAACGGTCTTGTTCTCCTGTTATTGCTTTGAAATTATTTTTGGCCTTATACCTCTTTCCTTTATTTTTTTCCCCCTTATTCAAAGGGTTGTAGCCTGGGTCAGCATCCTTCAAACCACATCTGGTTTTGAATAAAGCTGGGATTCGCATAATTCATAAATACCACCCAAGCAGCCCCCACTCCCCACCCCATTGTAAGGGATTCCACTAAAAGAAACAACTCTTCTCTGGCCTTGGGAATGGAAGTGAACATTCAGGCAGGGCAGAGGAATGGCTGTTCACAGAATGGAGATATTTTGTTTTTTTTGTTTTAAACCCTTACCTTCCTTCTTGGAGTCAATACTGTGTATTGGCTCCAAGGCAGAAGAGTGGTAAGGGCTAGGCAATGGGGGTCAAGTGACTTGCCCAGGGTCACACAGCTGGGAAGTGTCTGAGGCCAGATTTGAACCTAGGACCTCCCGTCTCTAGGCCTGGCTCTCAGTCCACTGAGCTACCCAGCTGCCCCAATGGAGATATTTTGTTGACTTGTCCAGGTCGACTTAGCAACCTGAGGCACAGGCTGGATGTCTTCGAAGCTAAGGGAGCCCTCCTCTAAATGGTTTCTTTTGGTACCTATTTAGACTGATGCCACTGACCTGAGTGGTCATTCTTTATACCTCCATTGGTGAAATCCATCTCTGATTTCAAGGTACAGCTCAGAAGGTGCTTCATCCGTGCTCCAACCCCCAAAGCCAGAAGTCATCTGTCCTTGGTTTCTCCATTTCCCAGTTGACTTTCTCCCATGTGTTTGCCCTATTCCCATTTGGTATTATTTTTGCTCGAGTATCCATCTGCTTATCTTCCTGGAAGAACCTACGGTTCCCTGAGGGCAGCATGGTTTCATTTTCTACCTTCTTACCACCCCTGCCACATCCCTGCCACTGCCAGGAACAGATTCCTGCAAATATGGGAACTTAAGGAACATTTGTTGAATTTGCTGACCTGGTCACACAGTCTTGCTTGAGAACACACTGGAGCAAAGCTTCGTCTAGGAAGGAAATTCAAACAGAGACCATCATGTGATTCCCTTGCCTTCGGGAAGGTTAATATTTCTCAGATAGACGAATCTTTGTCTAATTTTTAAAGACTTCCAGAGAAGGAAATTCCCAAAGTTTCCCATATTGCACCAGTCTAAAACACAGGAGAGTTTTCCTAATAGCTAACCTCCGTCCCTCATGCTAGATGCATTTTTTGTTGAGTCATCGGGAAAGAATGATTTCTACTTTCTGCGTAAGACCTTTTCGTCAACTCAAAGGGAGTTACTGAATTGTCCCTCAGCTTTCTCCTCTCCAGGTCAAACCTCCCCTTTCTCCATAGGTCTTTCTTCTGTATCTAATAAAAACAGCAAAGTATTCTTAGGAGGAAAACCTTTGTTTTCTCTCTGCTTTCAACACTATTCCATTGATTTATTTTTAAACCCTTACCACCTTCCATCTTAGAATCAATACTGTGTGTTCTAAGGCAGAAGAGTGGTAAGGGCTAGGCAATGGAAGTTAAGTGACTTGCCCAGAGTCACATAGCTAGGAAGTGTCTGAGGTCACATTTGAACCCAGGACCTCCCATCTCTGGGCCTGGCTCTCCATCCACTGAGCCACCCAGCTGCCCCCCATTGATGTATTTCTATTTTTTAAACTCCTCACCTTCTGCCTTAATATCAATCCTAAAACAAGAACAGTAAGAGCTAGGCAATTGGGGTTAAGTGACTTATTCAGGGTCACACAGCTAGTAAGTATCTGAGGTCAGATTTGAACCCAGGACCTCCCAACTCCAAGTCTATCCACTGTGCTACCACTAGCTCTCCCCGTTCCATTCTAGATGTGTTCTGCCAGTTATCCCCCATTCTTAATCATGAGGTTTATGGGCAATGCATTTCCATGTTCTCTGTGTCAGAGGGAAGTCAGAAGCATAGCCAAAAGGAGAATGTTCTGGGGCTTTTATCTATCCATTTGTGAGGGAGATGATCTACCCAACCTTCTCCATGGGGGTGGTCCCCTAGACAATGGGTGCAAGGTTCTGGGATTTTTCCACCAGGATCTGAGAAGAGGCAGTGGTAGAAGTGGTGGAGGTTTGATCTACTTGGCACATGCTATTCCCTCACTCTCAATGCCTCCTCACCCTGGAATATCCTTCCGCCATGTTGTTTCTTTCTCACTAGCAAGTTCTTTGTGGGCCCTCCATTCTGAGTATAGTCTCGGGCCAGTTATGATTCATTCCTCTTCTGGCTATGGTTCTTATTCTCTCTGGACTTGACCCACATGACTTAGCAACTTTCTCACCCTGGAATATCCCTCTACCATGTTGGTTCGTCCTTCTTATTGATGTGTTCTTTCTGGGCCATCCATTCCGAGGCCAGCTATGATTCACCCCCCTCTGGCTAATGGTTCTCATTCTCTCTGGCCTTTACTATGTGACTCAGCAGCCTTCCCTACAAGAAACATCCCTCCATCATACCAACTCCCCCCAGTCTTTCTTTTTTGGGTCTACAGTAGCTGTGGTTATTAAGAATGTAGGGGCTCTCGAACTTCTTGATAAAACTGCCAAGTCAAATATCCACAAATTTTCCTGCTTTTCTTCTAGCGTGTTTTAAAGTATTAGGCATAACCAGAAAATTATGATATATTTAGGTGTTGAAAGTCAGGCCCACAAGATGGCCTTCCTACTTTCTTTCTTTTTTTAAACCCTCACCTTCCATCTTAGAAACCGTACTGTGTATTGGTTCCAAGGCAGAAGAGCAATAAAAGCTAGGCAGTGGGGGGGTTAAGGGACTTACCCAGGGTCATACAGCTAGGAAGTGTCTGGGGCCACTTTTGGATCCAGCTGGAACCCATATTTGAAACTCCCATTTCTAGGTGAGCTACCTAGCTGCCCCCTACCTTCCTACTTTTTTTTGAGGAACTACAACCTCCAAGAGCAGTAATCTAAGGATCTTTCCCAGCGCCCAATTTGAAAAAGACAGTGGAAATCTCACAGGTAGATGAGAGGTGGGAGGGAGAGGAATGAGACAAAAGGAAAGCAACCTGTTAGAAAGGTAAGATGAGGAGCATCCAATGGCTGAGGGATGAGGAAGCAAAAAAATATGGGGCCCCCAAGCTGATAAGCAGACAACTGGGTGAGTGGAATGTAGAGCTGGTGTGACCCCCTCTCACCCAGCTGGAGAAGAGCCAGGGGATAGTTGAGACTGAGCCCGGTGTTCTCTGGGGGAGAACAAAAGGCAAGACAGATAGCTGCCCCTGGGAAGGAGGGCCAGGAAAGACTGACACCAGATTTCACTCCATATTATTGTCAGATACTTTCACTTTATATTTGCTCTAATTGGGTTTAGCTGAATAATGCAGCTGATAAGTCACAGCTGGATACACCGTAGCCTGACCCCAGCATCATGATGTCATTGATATGCTCTGAAAATGAAGAATGGACAATATCAGGAATACAGCATTTGTGGCAGCTTGGAAATCTTTAGGAGAGGTCCCTATAGCATCTCACTGGCCATCTGTAACAGCCAGAATAAAAAGTTTTAAAATATGGTAGTCTGAGTGGCTCTGTGGATTGAGAGCCAGGCCTGGGATTCTGGGTTCTGGCTTCAAATTTTGATCTCAGACACTTCCTAGCTGGGTGACCCTGGGCAAGTCATTTAACCTCAACTACCTAGCTCTTACTGATATTCTGCCTTGGAAATGGTACACAATATTGAGTCTAAGATGGAAGGTAAGGGTTTAAAAAATATGGTAGTCTGTTACTAGGCTAATAGCAAATGGGTTAAAAATTTTACAGAGAGAAATATATGTATGTGTGTCATACATTTGTGTGGGAAATTCTTTTTTATTATTTTTTCCCAAAGGAAAACCTACTTTCTTTCCCTCTCACCTACCCCCCTTTCCAACTGAGAAAGCAAGAAAAACAAGAAAAACATGTTAGAAACATGTAGAATAAAGCAAAATGAATTCATGCCTTGGACAAGTCCAAAAACAAAAACAAAAACAAAAAAAGAAGTCATCTCCATCTCTGTTCTTGAGTCTATCACCTCTCCATTAGAAAGGAGGTGGGTATCCTGTTTCATCTCTAGTACTCTCGGTGGGTGATTGGGATGATCAGAGTGCCTAACACCTTTCCAGGTCATTTATCTTTACAACATCACTGCTATCATAGAAATCATTAGCCTAGTTCTGCTCGATTCACTCTGTATTCATTTCAATAAGTTTTTCCAGGTTTCTCTCAAACCATCCACATGATCTCTTATAGCACATCAAATTCTAATGCATTAATCTGGGCATTCTCTAATTGATAGAGACCCCATCAGTTTCCCATTCTTTACCGACAGAAAACAGAGCTGACTCTGACTTTCGTCCCTTTGGGGTGTATAAACTAGTAGTGGTATCAAGGGGCAAAAAGATAAATACAATTGTTAGTAGTTTTTTGGGCATGGATTTAAACTGCTTTCCAGAATGGCCAGATCTGCTCCCAGCTACAATGACAGTTCATTAATTAGCCTTTTTTTCCCTTCGGCCCCTCCAATATTTCTCATTTTCCTTTTTTGGCCAACTTTGCCAGTCTAAAGAATCATAATAGCTAATGTTTATATAGCATTTACTTTGTGCTAGGTGCTTTACAATTTGTTGTAATCCTCACGACTCTGTATGGTAAATGCTAATAATAGCTCCATCTCATAGATGGGGAAACTGAGGCAAGCAGTAGTTAAGTGGCTTGTCTAGGGTCACACAGCAAGTAAGTGTCTGAGGTCAGAATTGAACTTCAATTCTTCCTACCAGCCCAGAGCTCTATCCACTGCACAACCTAGGTGGCTGCCTGTAAGTTTCTGGAAAGGTGATCTATATTGGCAGAGAAAGCTCCCTACAGTGATGAAATCAAAGCTCCAGTCTCCTTGCCCACCCCAAAAAAACCCAACAACTTCTCAACAATCAGCTCTTAGTTTTTTCAAGTTTTTGTTATTTCAGAGAGGTAATAAATTAAGAAATATATGCACAAGGGTGGAAACACCAAGTGGAATAAAGGCATTTCAAATATTGTTTGGAAAATCCATTTTTCTTTGGTCATTTTTCATATACCATCAATTTGGCAATCAGCTTCATATACCTTTGATAGATGAGGAAACTGAGACCTAGTCAATGACTCTAAGAATCTAATGGAGATAAAAAAAAAAAGAGGGGTTAGGGATGAAGGCAGACAGGAAGAAGTGGTGAAATGGACCAACTCTCTAGAGAGCACCAGTCCTTACCCTGGGTCTGTGAACATTTTTTAAAATTTGTTAACTCTCGGTATATTTGGTTTTCCTTGAATTCCTCTTTGCATTGAAAATTTTTTGCATTGAATTTTTCATTTTGCATTGAAAATCACCTTATGAGAACGTTTCCAAAGGCTTCCCCAGATTGCCCAAGATGTCCACATCAGAGAAAAGATTAAAAACTCCTGGTCTAGAGCTTAAGTTTCCATGTTTCCTCTAGTTATCTAAGATCTAAATGGATGTTCTTATCAAATAACTACACAGATTTTCTTGTGCAGCTTGTAAACTGACTCTGAAGGTGATTTGAGAAGCAGAGTTGGGATATATTGGGAGCATTGGCCCAAGTCCCACTGGTACTTTTTTTTTCCTTCTCATTTTCTCATTTAATGTTAATTATCAGATGCAACAGTTGGAGGTGACCACTGGCAGTTGTAGTCACGATCCTGCACGTAGGCGGCCCACGGACCAGTGGTCGCTTGGCCCTGTTGGTAGCAGAGACATTCGGCAGCATCCTGGGCGACTGAGCAGCCCTCTCTAGGACAGCACTGCTCACCCTAATCAAGGGAGGGGACTAGAAAAGGTGTCCCAAACATTGCCGGCCCTACAAACACCTGGTCAGCACACCTTTAAGTGGTCGAAATCAAAGGAAACAAAATACAAAGAAACTCCTACTAGGACCTGCATGGAACATCAGGACATTACTTGACAGAGAGAATACCCCAAGACCTGAGAGAAGAACAGCTCTAATCGGTAAAGAACTGGCGCGATATAACATCAACATCGCAGCCTTAAGCGAAACACGCTTACCAGAAGAGGGATCACTCAGCGAACCCACCACTGGATACACCTTCTTCTGGAAAGGTAGAGCCTCAAAAAATGAAGACAGAATCCACGGTGTTGGCCTGGCCATCAAGACCAGTTTGCTCAAACAGCTGCCAGACTTGCCTGTGGGCATCAGCGAGAGGCTAAAACATCTCTCATGAAGATCCGTTTGCCTCTCAGCAAAGACCAGTATGCCACAATCATCAGCGCATATGCCCCAACACTGACCAGCACAGAGGAGACCATCGAGCAGTTCTACTCTGACCTGAGTGCCATCCTGCACTCAGTGCCCACCAATGACAAGCTGATACTACTGGGAGACTTCAACGCCCGCTTTGGCCAGGGCCATGAAAGATGGAAAGGAGTGCTCGGCAAACACGGCGTGGGCAAAATGAACAACAATGGCCTACTGCTACTCAGCAAATTCTCAGAGTTCAAACTCACCATCACGAACACTGTGTTCAGAATGGCGAACAAATATAAAACAATGTGGATGCACCCGCGATCAAAACAGTGGCATCTCATTGACTACATCATTGTATGCCGGCGAGACATCCAGGATGTAAAGATCACCAGAGCCATGAGAGGAGCTGAATGCTGGACAGACCACTGATTAGTTAGAGCGACTCTTCAAATGCACATTGCGCCTCGCCATCCAAAACGCCCCCAGACAGTTCGTGCATTTTACAACGTGAGTCGTCTTAGAGATCCATCTTATTTGCAAACATTCCAGTCCTGTCTGGACAACAAGCTGTCTGCCAAGGGACCACTCACTGGAAGCTCAACTGAGAAATGGAACCAGTTCAGAGACGCAGTGAAAGAAACATCAAAGGCAGTCCTAGGCCCAAAACAACGCAAACACTAGGACTGGTTCGACGAGAACAACACTGCTATTGAAGACCTATTGAGCAAGAAGAACAAAGTCTTTATGGAGTGGCAAAATAACCCAAACTCTGCTCCTAAAAAGGACAGATTCAAGTCTCTCCAAGCCACGGCGCAGCGTGAGATCAGGAAGATGCAAGACCGATGGTGGGAAAAAAAGGCAGAAGAAATCCAGCGGTTTGCTGATATGAAAAACTACAAACAATTTTTCAGTGCCCTCAAGACTGTCTATGGGCCATCAAAACCCACCACCACTCCCTTACTATCCTCTGATGGTGACACTCTCATAAAAGATAAAAAAGGCATCAGCAACAGGTGGAAAGAACACTTCACTCAGCTTCTCAACTGACCCTCTTCAGTTGACCAAAGTGCCCTTGACCAGATCCCCCAAAACTGCTCCATTGAACAACTTGATGTCCCTCCTTCAATAGAGGAAGTCCAAAAAGCCATTAAACAAATGAGTGCAGGCAAGGCACCCAGTAAAGACGGGATCCCAACCGAGGTGTACAAGGCCTTAAATGGAAAGGCGCTCCAGGCATTCCACATAGTACTGACCAGCATATGGGAAGAGGAAGACATGCCCCCAGAACTCAGAGATGCCTCCATCGTAGCCCTATACAAGAACAAAGGCGCACGAGCAGCCTGTGACAACTACAGAGGCATCTCACTACTCTCCACTGCCAGAAAGATCCTCACCCGTGTTATACTGAACAGACTCCTGTCATCTGTTTCAGAGCAGAACCTGCCTGAATCACAATGTGGCTTCTGACCAGATTGTAGGACCATCGACATGGTCTTCACGGTGAGGCAAATGCAGGAAAAATGCCTTGAGCAGAACCCAAGTCTCTACATTGTCTTCATAGACCTGACAAAGGAGTTCAACACAGTGAACAGGGACGCATTTTGGGTGATCCTCAGCAAGCTCGGTTGCCCAGCAAAATTCGTCAAACTGATCCAGCTCTTTCATGTCGACGTGACAAGGGAAGTCCTATCTGGTGGAGAGACTTCCAATCGCTTCAACATCTCCAATGGCGTGAAACAAGGCTGTGTCCTCGCTCCGGTACTATTCAACCTATTTTTCACCCAAGTATTACGACATGCTGTGATGGATCTAGACCTGGGCGTCTACATCAAATACCGACTGGATGGCTCATTATTCGACCTTTGCTGCCTGACTGCAAAAACAAAGACAACAGAGAAACTCATCCTGGAAACTCTCTTTGCAGATGACTGTGCTCTCATGGCCCACCAAGAAAATCATCTCCAAACCATTGTGGACAGGTTCTCCACCGCAACAAAACTGTTTGGCCTGACTATCAGCCTCAGCAAAACAGAGGTATTGTTCCAACCTGCACCAGGGAGGCCAACGAACCAGCCATGCATTACAATCAACGGCACACAGCTTTCTAATGTCAACACTTTCAAGTACCTGGACAGCACCATCGCCAACGACAGGTCCCTAGACCACGAGATTAATGCCAGGATCCAAAAGGCCAGCCAGGCACTCAGGCGGCTGCGCTACAAAGTCCTCCAACACAGAGGTGTAAGCACTGCGACAAAGCTCAAAGTGTATAACGCAGTGGTCCTCAGCTCGCTCCTGTACGGTTGTGAAACATGAACACTGTACCAGAAGCACATGAAACAGCTGGAGCAATTCCACCAACGCTCCCTCCGGTCAATCATGAGGATCCAATGGCAGGACCGAATCACCAACTAGGAAGTCCTCGACAAAGCCAACTCCACCAGCATTGAAGTCATGGTCCTCAAAACCCAGCTACGATGGTCTGGACACATCATCCGCATGGACCCACAGCGAATACCAAGACAGGTATTCTATGGTGAACTGTCAGCTGGACTCAGGAAACAAGGCTGACCAAAGAAAAGATTCAAGGATCAGCTAAAGTCAAACTTGAAGTGGGTTGGCATTACATCAAAGCAACTAGAACTCGCTGCCTCTGTCAGAAGCAGCTGGCGAACCCACATTAACCATGCAGCCGCCACCTTTGAAGATGAGCGACGTCGACGTCTTGCCGCTGCGCGTGAACGCCGACACCAGGCCACAGCCACACCTCCCGTAACAAATGGCGTCCCAGGCCCCATGTGCCACAAAATTTGCACCTCAGCCTTTGGACTCCAAAGCCACATGAGGGTACACCATAGATGAAACTGCACAAAGACAATAGTCATTCTCGATCACCGAGAGACTACCACTATCAGAACAATGTTGTAGCTATCATTATATTTTCCAAAGAAACACTTGATTATAGCACTTGTATAGAAAATACTTTGTTCAAAATCATTTTTATTTTTTATTTTTTTAAACCCTTACCTTCCATCTTAGAATCAATTCTGTGTATTGGTTCTAAGGCAAAAGAGTGATAAGGGCCAGGCAATGGAAGTTAAGTGACTTGCCCAGGGTCACACAGCTGGGAAGTGTCTGATGCCAGATTTGAACCTAGGACCTCCTGTCTCTAGGCTTGGCTCTCAATCTACTTAGCCACCCAGCTGCCCCCTCATTTTTACTTTTTATAGTCAACACACTGCAATCCCAGTGGCATATTAAATTTACTTAGACTTTCCATTGTTTGTGTGACTGTAAAGAAGATGCTTTGTTCTATAAATCTATCATTTTCTTCTTACATCTTCATCGAGGAGACTCTTGATGGGTAGGTTATTTTAATATGTTTTTTAGAGATGAGAGGTGAGGCATATGCTCTAGTAGCTACTTGCTAGGAGCCATCAGGCCACAACGCCTTGACAGAGTCACGCGTGGTAGCTACAGAGGCCACAGAGTGGCCCTTGGCAATATGTGACTGCCCACTCAGTCTCCCTTACATGACCTCTCTCATCAATACCCCTTACCTATGAATTGACATGATTACCATTCCCCCTAGTCTCAAAAGGAATAATGCAAAAGCAAATACCTGTACCCTAATTCTCTAAAACATCATCAAAAGATCAGACCCTCAAACCCTATCCCAAAAGACTATCATGGATTAACTTTTACTTAGGTATATAATCCCCAGTGAATCACAAGCCAAGCCCAAAACTTTCCCACTCACAGAAACCTATTCTCATGAAGCCAGCACACAAATCAATCATAGAGGCCCATACAATAAGTACAAGCACATCAAGCTTCAATATGCCTCAGTGACTCGATTACACAAATCAGTAATTCAGAAACTCCCTAGTAAGAACCCTGAGAAATGACCAGTCTAATATTAAATTTGAATTGTGTTCCCAGTACCCCTCAACCTCAATGATATGATTGTTGAATTGTCTTTTAAGATCTGTTGATTAATTATTCCATTTTATTAAAGGCAATAAGAAATTTTCCTTGATTGTTTGTAAGCTCAAAACTTCTCACAGGGTAATGAGAAAATTAAGTCATCTGTGACGAAATCATTTATCTTGTATGCTGTCTGTAGTCACAATACAAGAATATAGAAAGTTAATCAAGTGATTTGTTAAAAGTTAATGTATCACTTTTCCAATTATCTCTCTTTGAATATGTATGTTAGGTAATGTATCTGTGTGCCAAGAAAATGGGTATAAAAATAAACACCAGGTCTGGGAATGGCGGAGCAGCTATCAGATGCAAAGCAGTCCCACGGCTGTAATGATTAAGCTGTCTTCCGTTTGTTATTTTTTTTGACTGATTGTTTGCCACCTGTCAGGAAACTCTGGAGTCTCGAGCAAGGGTGGACTTTGCCCGTGGCAGCTACTGATATTTTTACTTGCCTTTTTGTGGAATAAAAGTGTTCATGATTTTTTCCAAGGTTTGGTTATCATCCCTTATTTCATCTATTTCATTTGCCTTCAAAATGTTAATGCCTCCTTTGTAGACTCATCTGGCTGTCCTTAGTCTTGTCCAGCTGTTTTCCCCATTTTTCTTTGTTTTCTATAGTGACAGTTATACTTGATCATGAAGTTCATCAGGGCCTGGAATATTTCAATTCAACAATGGTGGTTGCAACCATGAAAGACTTAACTATTCAGAGAATACAATAACGATCCAAGACAATCTCAAAGGACTCATGACAAAAATGCTATTTGCTTCCAGAGAAAGAATTGATAGTCTGAATGCAGACCAAAGCTTGCTAGGTTTGTTTCTCTTTTCATTTTTATAGTTCTTGTTAGAGTTTTCTTCCACAAAAGGACCAATACAGAAAAATATTTTACATGATTACTCATGTAAATCTATATTAGATTGTTTATTGTCTCAGGGACGTGGGAGGTGAGGAAGGGAGAGAGGGAGAGAATTTAGAACTCAAATTTTTTATTAAAAACTATCTTTTAAAATTGTTTTTACATGTGATGGGGTAAATAAAATATTTAAAATAAAATTTAAAATGGTGGAGATTGATGGAGAAGCAATGGTACTATTTTGAAGGAGCAACTCTCATCAAAGATTAAAAGAGATATCTGTAAAGTGCTTAGCATAGTACCTGCCATATAGTAGACAATTAATAAATGCTCCTTTCCTTCCTTCTTTCTTTCTTTCTTTCTTTCTTTCTTTCTTTCTTTCTTTCTTTCTTTCTTTCTTTCTTTCTTTCTTTCTTTCTTTCTTTCTTTCTTTCTTTCTTTTCTTCTTTCTTTCTTTCTTTCTTCCTTCTTTTTTTTTTCTTTCTTTCTTTCTTTCCTGCTTTCCTTCCATTTTCCCTTTCCTCCTCTTTTTTCTCTCTTCCTTTTTCTTTCTTCCTTTTTCTCTTCTTCTCCTCTCTCTCTCTCCCTCTCTCTCTCTCTCTCTCTCTCTCTCTCTCCCTCTCTCTCTCTCCCTCTTTCCCACCCTCCCTCCCTTCCTTCTTTCCTTCCTCACTGAGTTTTTGTAGCATCAAATAAGATAATATTTATAACATTCCTAGAACAGAGCCTGGAACACAGTAAGCATTTAATAAATACTTGTTCTCTTCCTTTCTTCCTGCTTTTTAGGGTTGTTGGGAGGATAGGGGTAGCTAGGTGGCTCAATGGATTAAGCAAGAAGACCTGAGTTCAAATCCAGCCTCAGACAGTGGTGACCCTGGGTTTAACTAAACCTCTGTTTGCCTTAGCTTCCTCATCTATAAAATGAGGTTAATAATAATATCTACTTTCCAGAGCTGTTGTGAGGATCTCATGAGATAATTATTGTAAAAAGCTTGGCACTCAAGTTCTTTGCAAACCTCAAAGTGCTATGTAAATGCTAGCTATTATCTTTCCACTACCCTCATGCTATTTCCTGTTTGTTTATTTTTTTTAACCCTCATCTTCAAGATTAGTATCAAATCTAAAACAGACCAGTGTCAAGGGCTAGGCAATTGGGGTTAAGTGACTTGCCCAGGGTCACACAGGTAGGAAGTGTCTGAAATCACATTTGAACCCAGGTCCTCCTGACTCCAAGCTTGTCATTCTATCTATTGTGTTATTTAGTTGCTCCCTTTTAAATATTTTTTAAATAACTATTTTTATCATCTTGATTTATTGGTTCTTTCCAGTTTTTAGACATTTTCTCAGATTTTCCAAAGCTCTTAAACATAGCACACAGTAATCCTTCGATGACTTCATATGCTCAGAGCAATAAGTTAGGAAGAGTTATGTTTCTTTTGTATGTCCACAATTTGCCTCACTTTGGGAAACAGCTCACAGCCAACTAGCAGAATGTAGAGGACACCTAATCATGGCCCAATGGTCAGACTCTGTGTTATGGTGTGTTCCCAACTGTCCATCTTGTAGCCTGAGCCATTATTCTAAGACTGATCCAAACTCTGTTCTGAGTCAAGGTGACTCTGACTTAGGTCTGCCTATTTGGACTCTACTTACAGTCTGTGTGACAGTGGGCAGATTTCTCTCTAGCCCTCAGGATCTTCAGCTAAAATAGGAGGTTTACAGGGGATAGAGCACCAGTTTTCTGGTCTCAGAAACTTCCTAGCTGTATAATCCTTGGCAAATCACTTAAGTCCACTTGCCTAGCCCTTGCTGATCTTCTGTGTTAGAACTGATACTAAGACAGGAAGTAAGGCTTTAAAAAATAAAATAAAATAAAATATGAGGGTTGGATTAGGTGATCTCTAAATTACTTCCCATCTCTAAATCATCTTGTAAGGTATGTATGTCTGCTATATATGTTTAGAAAATTCACAGATTCTCTGGATTTTGGTCTACCCATCTCTAAGGTAAACTGTGATTTCCATCAGGAGCAGGAGAAGGGTTGTGAAGGGGCACTTATTCCTGCCCATACCCGTCTCCAACGAGGTATGAGACTAGAATTAAATCTGTCTGCCTCTTCAGATATTGGTAGTCTTGGGGTAGGAATTTGGTTCAGAAGGAAAGCAGCTTCCTTGGTCATTCCTAAAGGGAAGAGTGACCCTTAGCTTATACTTACCAGTTTAGCTTCTTCCCACCAAAATGCTGATTACACAAAAGACTATCACAAATAGTGAATTTCAAGTAAATTCATTATTCTAGGCAAACAGCAAATAGATAGAGAAGTTATATGGGCAGCACTGCGGATAGATCTCTGATCTCTGTACTTGGAGTGAAGAAGATTTAAGTTCAAATCCTACCTTGGACACTTACTAGCTCTGTAGCCTGAGGCAAGTTACTTAACCTCTCTCCATCCTAGTTTTCTCATTTGTAAAGTGGGGATAACAGCACCTACCTCACAAGGTGGTTGGGAAGATTAAATAAGATTCCATGTGTAAAGTGCCTTTCAAATGTTAAAGAGCTTTATAAGTGCTGGCTATTATTATTATTGTTGCTGATATTATTAGAATATACAAAAGCGAATGAGCTCTAGTGAGATCTCATCTCAAACTAAGAGAGAAGACATGATCTCACTCAAAGAGGTCTCTCCTAGCTAGTTCCAGGGAGGTTTCAGGGACACATTGTGAAGTCTGCTGCCTCCCCTCCCTGTGTGCCTCTCCTGTAGAGTCTCTAGACCACCTATGTCTCTCCCAAGAAGCTCTGGCACTAACTACAACCCTTAGGCAGGTAGGCAGCATCCATCAACTGAGCATTTTCTTTATCAATCCAATCTTCTTCTTTACATTCAACAACATGCAAAAATGCCCCAGCCTGATTACACTGTAGCCACTTACTGTTTTACCCTGGGCAAGTCACTTCCTCTCTATGTAGATGTATCATTTTTCTCCTCTTCTTCCCCTTTCCCTCTGCCTCAGAATGGAACATCTTTGAAGGAAGAAACAATTTCATTGTTCAGCTTTGGTTCAACAGTCATCTAAAATGGTCCAGTGTCTTGCTAGTAGAAATGACTCAATATTTGTTGAATGAATGAATGGATCTCATTTTGCTTCCTATGTAAAAGGCAACAATTGGATTTGGTGAAGTCTAAAGTTTTGCTCATTCTGTATCTTGGGCTACTGTGACTTGGCTTCTCCCTATGTGATTCATTTCTCTAACACTCTATCTATGTATGTACATACATATCTTGCATAATAGGAGGTTTTACTATCAGATATGTATTTTTATTTTACTATCAGACATATATATATCACTATGTATAATGCTATTATATTTACTATATAGCTAGATGGTTTGGTTTATAAAAACACTAGACTTGGAGTCAGGAAGACCTGAGTTCACACCCAGCCTCAGATACTTACTAGCTACTTGACCCTGGCAAGTCACTTAGCCTCTTCCAATGCACACATCTGTAAAATGGGGATAATAATAGCACCCATCTCCTAGGGTTGTCATGAGGATCAAACGAGATAATATTTGCAAAGCACTTAGCATAGTGCCCAGAAGGTAGTGGGTGCTTACTGAATGTTTTGTTGCATTCCCCTATTTCCAAGATCCTAAAAGTTAATGCTTTAGTCCTTTGTAGTAACTCTATTTGAATGCACTATAAGTAGTGTAAGTTCATTGTTCATCAGTCCATAGCAATAATAAATAAAATGAGTGTTGGGGTAAAAAAAGAATTAGAAAAAAAATTTAAAGCACAAATGAGCAATGGCTCAGGTCTAGAATGACACGGGGTTGGGAGCAGCTGGGTAGCTCAGTGCATTGAGAGCTGGGCCTAGAGAGGGGATGTCCTGGGTTCAAATTTGACCTCAGACACTTCCCGGCTGTGTGTCACTGGGCAAGTCACTTAACCCCCATTGCTTTAAAAAAAAAAAAGAAAAGGAATTACATGGGGTTAAGGCATAGGGTATGAGGACAGAGAGAGGCTGCTTTGCCTTCAGGTTAATGACCCCAAAGCTTATCTTATTTTCTTTCCTGGCCAGCTGACACTTTATTTATTTTTTATAAAGATATAGTTTAATTGTTTAATTTTTTCCATGGTTAAATGATTCACGTTCTCTCCCTCCCCTCTTCCCTGCCCCCTCCCAGAGCTGACAACTGGGTTATACATATATTACGACTCAAATCCTATTTCTATATTATTGATTTTTTCAGTGTTTCGAACCCAAACCCCACATCCTCTACCCGTATAAACAAGTGAGAAGTCAAAACTCATATTTTGGAAAAATACCCCATTTTCCCAATTTCATGGAATAACAATTTTCAGCATGTGTTTTCTGAAATGACAAGATCTCGATCGTTCCCCTCCCTCCCCGGCCCCCTCCTGGAGACGGTAAGCGATGTGATCTGGGTTATACATGTATTATCATGAAAAGGCCATATTTTTAACATCAATAATCTCCCGAAGAGATGCTGGCTGGCCGGGAGGTGTGGGATAAGAATGTCTGAAAGCCTGGGGTGGGTGGAATGAGCAAGCTGTGATCTATGAGGAACTAGGAATAAGAAGAGTAAAAGATAGCATCAGGGAAAAGCATGACAGGAAAAGAAAGTGAGCTGGTAGTGGGGGGAGGCAAGGGACAAATGGAAAGCCCAAGGGATCCCTCGGCACCCCCAGGAGTAATTAAGGAACACCGGGAGGAGCCCTTGGGACAAATGGGTGAGAGTACAAGGGGAAGTATTGCTGAGGATGGATATCGAAGGAGACCACAAATGTCTTGGCAGAGCAAATATTTATAAGGCAATTTGCAAGGTGTTGGTGATTTGGGGGGGCTTGTCCAGATTTCTGGTAGTTATTGCTTGTTGTTGATGCATGAGCTCCAGTTTCTAACAGACAGTGCGCCGTGTATGTATTCAGTGTGGGCAACATATGTGAATAGGCACATGGAGGGATGCTGGGCTGAGATGTGCTTCTAACTCTCCTCTCTCTTCCCTGCTTAGGAACCATCATTGGCTCCCCTTGTCTCTAGGATAACACAGTGCCTTGACAGCAAACACTAGCTTTTGTGTTTCTTCATATCCCCAGGGCTTAGCATGGCACCTGGTAAATAGTAGGTGCTTAATAAATGTTGGAGCAGTTGGTGGTGAAGTGAATAGAATACTAAGCCTGAAGTCAGGAAGATTCATCTTCTTGAGTTCAAATCTGGCCTCAAACACTAGCTATGTGACCCTGCACAAGACACTTAACCCAGTTTGCCTCAGTTTCCTTACCTGTAAAATGAGCTGGAGAAGAACATGACAAACCACTCTAGTATCTCTGCCAAGAAAATACCAGATGGGGTCATGAAGTGTTAAATATGACTGAAAAAACTGAATAACAGAGTTTGGGGGAGATCCATTCTAGGAATGGTCTACATAAGGGTACAGTCATTAAAGCAAATTACAAGTTGAGAGACTATACTATGCATTAATATTAGAGAAGGAAATGGCAAACCACTCCAATATCTTTGCCAAGTAGACCCCGAATGGGGTCACAAAGAGTCATTCTGACAGAAATTACAATAAATAAATATTAGTTAATGACTGACTCACTGACAATTTGACTTTTAAAGTCTTTCACAATATGGCTACCCTCTACCTTTCTAGAATTTCTTGCATTTCACTCCTTCATATTCTCTGTGTCACTCCTTTCTATTCCCCATAGATGAAATGTCATATCCTCTCTCCAAGCTTTTGCAAAAGCGGTGCCCCTACCTTATTTGTAGTTCTCCTTCACTTCTGCTTACCCAGCTTCTTTCAAAGCTCTGTTCCAGTGTTGCCCACTCTGTATGGGAAGCCTAGCCAAATCACCTTCCTCTAAGGGGCGAGGACCCTCCTCCCTAGAAATTACTTCCATTTTTCTATTTATCTTTCTCTGTTCAGAATATAGAATGTGAACTCCAGGAAGGCAGGGACTATTTCACTTTTTGTCTTTGCTGGTACTTTCCATTGCCCATATTTTGAGCTTAATAAACACATGTTAAATGAATGAATGTCTATGTAAAAGTGATTTTCTCATAATATCCCCATCAGGGAAGTTGTATGAGTACTATTTTCCCATTTTACAGAGAAAAGACCTAAGATCCGAAGAGATAAAGTGACTCTCACAGAGTTACAGAAAATTGTTAGAACAGAAATTGGAACCCAAATTCAGGATTCATTCTACCACTCCATGTTGCCTTCCATTAAAAAATATATATATTCTCACTTCTTTAGAGTCACCTTATGAATACTGGTTCTTTTCTAGTCTTTAAGCACTTAGAGAATGCCCAGGATGACCCAGCAAGTAAATGTCTGGAGTCCAAGCTTCCTCACTCAAAGTTTCCAGGTTCTTTTTGCCATTATTTGGGGGGCTGGTGAGGAGAACTCTACGTTGCTAGACTGGGGCACTTTCCAGACAGCTGTACCTCTTTCCATGAGACAGGAGGCCTGGCCAGTTTACTGAACTGCAGAATTCAGAAAAGGGAGTAGTAATGCATAATGAGACTAGAAAGATCATTTAGACCCAGTTTATGAAGAATTTTAAAAGTCAAACAGAGGTTGAGGAGAGAAGGACCATTGGAATATGTTGAGCAGGAGAGTGACAAGGTCACATCTGTGTTTAAGGACAATCCCTTTGGTAACTGGATGGATGATGAAATAGAGTGGAAAGAGCTTTGAAATCAATTAGAAGGCTATTGTAATATTCTAGCTGAGAAAGAATGGGAACCTGAACTCAAATGATGGATATGTGAGTCAGAGGGGGTCATCTACAACTTATTGGATATGGGGGGGGGGGGGGGTGGAAGAACAAGGAGTTGAGATTAACATTGAGATTATATGGGTGAGGTTGGGAAAATATTGGTGCCCAAAAGAGAAATAAGCAAACTCGGCAGAGAAATGAGTTTTCAATAAACATATGTTTCATTTGATTTTTTATAATGTCAAACACCTCCATATTGGTCATATTGGTAAGAGAACCAAAACCCCAAAACAAACTGTAAATACACTTATGTGAAAGATGGCATGCTCTGATCTGCATCCATCCAACTCCAACGGTTCTTTCCCTGGAGGTAGATAGCATTCCCTATCATAAGTCTTTCAGGATTGACCCAGGTCATTGCATTGCTGAGAATAGCCAAGTTTTCACAGTTGGTGATCTTATGATCTTGTTGTTACAATGTTCTCCTGGTTCTGCTTATTTCTCTCTGCATCAGTTCATGCAGACTTTCTAGCTTTTGCTGAAATCATCTTGCTTATGATTTCGTATAGCACAATAGTTATCCCATCACCAACATGTTCCTCAAATTGTTCAGCCATTCCCCAATGGATGGACATACCCTCAATTTCCAATTCTTCACCACCATAAAAAGAGCAGCTATAAGTATTTTTGTACAAGTAGGTCCTTTCCCCTTTTTTATTATCTCTGTGGTAAACAGACCCAGGAGTGGTACCACCAGGTCAAAGGGTATGCCCATTTTATAACCTTTTGGGCATAGTTCCAAATTGTTCTCTATAATGGTTGGATCGATTTGCAACTCCACCAACAATGCTAGAAGGATGCGTTTTGAGGAAAAGATAATTCATTCTGTTTTGGACAGATGGGAGAAAACAGAGGGTTAATGACATAGCCAAAGTCCTACAGGTAGTAAATATCAGAGCTGAGATTGAAACCCAGGTCATTTGACTCTGTATATATAGTCAATCAATTGTTTCATTGATCCATTATACCACAAGTCCCTCAGCACTTATGCTACTTTTTAAGTGTTTCTAGTTTCATAAAGAATATTATATTCAATAAAAACATTTATTGTTATAAATGAGATGATGATGGACAGAAGGAATACCATAAAAGCAGGATATCTTTGAAAGTTACATTACTGGGAGCATCTAGATAGCACAGTAGACAGAGCGCCAGGCCTGGAGTCAGGAAGACTTGAGTTCAAATGTGACCTCAGACATTTCCTAGCTGTGTGACCCTGGACAAGTCACTTAATCCCAATTGCCTAGCCTTTGACTTTCTGTCTTAGAGTTACTTCTAAGACAGAAAGTAAGGATTTGAGAGAGAGAAAGAGAAAGAGAGAGAGAGAGAGAGAGAGAGAGAGAGAGAGAGAGAGAGAGAGAGAGAGAAGTTACATGATCAATTTATTACAAACTTAAAAGGAAAAGGAAGCTCTCTATATGGCAGAAATTTGCTGTTTCATGTATACTCCCCTTCTGTTCTCCAATTATTTGGAAAGGCTTATTTTCTTAATTCAGAGGAAAAAAAGCTGTCAAAAAAGTCAGGATTTATTATTGCTGAATGAAATGTCACAGCCAGAAATCTGTCCCTTTGGGTCCCTGCACCCACACAGATGAAAGCATCTGTATTTTTACATGTGAGTTTTATGAGCTGCCCTTAGCTGGAAAACCATGATTTTCTGGCCAACATGGAAGGGATCTGTGCAAAGCAAAGCAGGCTATTCCTCTGAAACTCCTGGCCCTCCTGAGGTATTTCCAGCCAGGCAGGCACTGCCAGAACTTGCTCACCTGGCACTGCCTCTAAGAACCCAGAGTGACCCCTCAGACACAATGAGAGGATGGAGGTGGAGGCTAGAATATCATAAAGGTAATTTAATAGCCTTTCCCTAGGCTTTCCCCTCCTTCTCCTTAGCTTCCTTCCCTTGGGCAATCTGTATATCCCTGAGCTCTTAATGCCACGTCTAACCACGCTTTGCAGAAGACAACTTCTCATAATCCTCTCCTGGCGTTGGCCTATTAACCAATCATGATGGTGGAGGTGGGCACCCATTGATTGGGATTGGGGTTGGCATTTGGCCAGAGAAAGACCAAGAACAAAGAAGGAAATGGCAAGAAGGGACTGTCCCCAGCAGAGAGAGAAACCAACTGAGTCATACAAGAAGCCAGACTCAATGACTAATAGGGTAAAATACAACGAACATCCATCTTTGAAGTGCCTACTGAGCACTGAACCTTAGAGGCAGGCAGGGGATAAGCATTTATTAGAAGTTTTTAGAAACTTATTAGAAACTGGAGAATACTGTGCTAAATGCTTTACAAATGTTGTCTCACTTGATACAGAGTCCACATAAGACACGGTCTCTTTAAGATACAAACATAAGTAATAATAATTACATAATAATTATAATTCAACTGCTTCAGAGAATTGTAAAACAAAGTACTCTGTGACGTCTGAGCTCAATCCAAATCCAGGTTCTGGACCTTCTGATCGGCTGGCTCCAAACACCAGATGTCCCATTTTCGAGATTAGGAAAACTAAGCCTTGGTGGTGTTTGGAGCCAGCCGATCAGAAGGTCCAGACAAGACAGAAAGAAAATAGGAGATGGAAGACCCATGAGGAGGCCAGTATAATAGTCCAACTAAGATGCTGGAAGGGGAGAAGAGAGAAGGGAACTGAGAAGAGCCAGTGAAAAATAATCAACAGCACTTGGCCATCTTGCCGCCCCTGCCCATGGTACCATCATGGAAAGCACCCACTAGCTCAGGCAGTCCAACAGCATTCATCAAGAACAATTAGCTGAGCATGAGGCTCCAAGCGAAACAGGAGGCAAAGAAGAAGGGGGAGAATTGAACAAATACAGCTGGTACTTGAGAATTCTCAACTGGCCATGAATAATATTGCTGGCTATCGACACAGAGCTGCCAGGGCTTACTCGTTTCAATAGGCTTCCACTCCAACACCTTTGCAATCACTTAACCAAGCAGGGGACAAGCCAATTAAGGAAAGGATTCCTGTAGCCCGATGCCATCATGTTGCAGACCCACGGCAGGGATTGGGTGGCAAAGCCCCAAAGCCTGAAGAAATGAATGAAAACAATGATGATGTGCTCAATCTTGCTAAATGTTTGATCAAGCATCAAAAAATGAAGTCAAGGTAAATCTTCTACAGTAGCTGGGACCTGACTCAGACCAGATGGGAGAAAGCAGATCGGGACCTCAGGGCTCCCCTACTCTGTATATTGATAGATCTAACCAGTAGCATGTTTCTGTGAGCTGGTTTTTGCATTTTGCATTCCTCCCAGGATCCTCTCTTTCAGTCAGAATTCTAAATTTTGGTGTAACTTTGAAGGTTTTGTATCGACATTTTTTCCCTTCCTCTAATGAAAAACAAAACACCTTTCAGATTTTCCTTTTGTTACTTGTGCTCAAAAGAGCACAAAAAATGTGTAAAGTGATTACCTTGTCATTTATTTAGCAGCAGCTAAATGGTGAAGTACACAGAGGCTGGGACAGAAGTAAGAAAGACCCGAGTTCAAGTCCTCAGACACTTGCTAATTGGATGATCTTGGGCATGTCACCTAACTTCCCTTTGCCTCAGTTTCCTTAACCTCGAAACGGGGAGGTATCTATCTATACTCTATTTATACTCTATTTCTTTACCTATGTTTCTATCTATCCATCCATCCATCTATCTACTTATTTCTCACTTACTTCCCAGGATTATTCTGAAAATCAAATGAGATAATATTTATAAAATGCTTAGTACAGTGTCTGGCACTTGGTAGGTGCTATAGAATGCTAGCCATGATTATGATTCACAAAAGCCATTCTTATCAAGATAGATTCCATTTGGTTTCCCTTCCTTTTCCTCCTTGGTGTTTAGCCTTATAAAAACTAAATGCTTAGAGGGTAGCTGGGTAGCTCAGTGGATTGAGAATCAGGCCTGGAGATGATAGATCCTGGGTTCAAATCTGACCTCAGATACTTCCCAGCTGTGTGACCCTGGGCAAGTCACTTAACCCCCATTGCCTAGCTTTTACCACTCTTTTGCCTTAGAACCAATACCTAGTATTGATTCTAAGATGGAAGGTAAGGATTAAAAAAAAAAACTAAATGCTTAATAAAAGCTTGTTGAAAATTGTGGTGTATGATGGAGATGGAATACTATTATGTTATAAGAAACAGTGAACAGGATGATTTCAGAAAAAGCTGAAAAGACTTCCATGAACTGATATAGAGTGAAATAAGCAGAACCAAGAGAACATTGTATACGTAACAGCAAAATTGTACAATGTATGATCCAGGAAAATTCTAAAGGACTTATGCCAAAGAATTCTATCCACCTCCAGAGAAAGAACTGTTGGAGTTGCTGGAATGCAGATCGAAGCATATTCTTTTTCACTTTCCTGTATTTGTGTTTTGTTTGGGGGTTTTGGTTTTATATGAGTATTCTCTTTTTTTTTTTTTAAACCCTTACCTTCTGTCTTGGAGTCAATACTGTGTATTAGCTCCAAGGCAGAAGAGTGGTAAGGGCTAGGCAATGGGGGTCAAGTGACTTGCCCAGGGTTACACAGCTGGGAAGTGTCTGAGGCCAGATTTGAACCTAGGACCTCCCATCTCTAGACCTGACTCTCAATCCACTGAGCCACCCAGCTGCCCCCTATATGAGTATTCTCTTACAACAATGATCAATATGGAAGTGAGTTTTGCATGTATAATCCAATCAAATTGCTTGCATTGCCAAGAAGGAAGGAAGGGAAGGAGGGAGACAGTTTGGATCTTTTAAGTTCAGAAAACATATGTTGAAAATTATTATTGCATGTAATTGGAAAAATAAAATATAAAAAATACTAATAATAAAAGCGTGTTGAGTGGCTAGTCTTTAGCTATTATATCTGAAAATACTTTTTTGTGTGTTTAAAATGTTTCTCTGGAAGACTGGGGATCGACTTCATCCTGGGATATGGGTCAGAGAGTATCTTTAATAATGATGCCTTTGACTCGGGCAAAGCGTAGAAGAGTTCTCTTTCACCTACTGTCCCCTTTTTATCTTCAAATCGATTGATCAGCCTTTCATGGAGTTCTTTATCATCTCTCATCAGGACCAAGAATGGCAGTCTCCATTTAGGGTCATGTGAGCCCATAGACTCCTCTCTTTGTAGAATTTTGTTTCTTTTGTCCTAGGGAACAAAAGGACCTATTCTTGACCTCCGTTTCCCATTAATTGTGCAGATCAGTCGATTTTCAAATGGAGGAACTAGCCTGCCTCTGCCAAAAGCCTTAGTGTCAGAGAGTCCCAAGTTCTGAAGAACAGATACCAAGCTCTCTTTCCAGCCAGTCTGGAACTGGTAGCATCCCACCGAGTTGGAAGAGAAGAGGTCCTAGAGCCCTGACCGCAGTCATCTGAGGAATCGGTGGGTTGGTGATACCAGTTCTGAAAGGATTTCTTTGACCTATTCCCCTGCCACTAGCCTTGGCACCTGCCTCTGGGGACGTGCCTTGATGTCCTAGCCTGTTGCATCCTCTGGTCTGTGAAGAGTAGGGCAGTGTTTAGGAGAGTTCGCTGGTACGATACAGTATGCTCGACCCATTTTCAGGAGGTTCGTAATAATAGTAACAATAATCATTAGGATTTATAGAGCATTTCAAGGTTTGCAAAGTGCTTTACAAATATTAACTCACTTTATCCTTACAACAAGCCTTGGGAGATAAGTGCTATTATTATCCCCATTTTACAGATGAAGAAACGGGGGCTGAGGGAGGTTGATGAAATATTAACAGGGGCTCCTATTCTGTCCTTGACTCAAAATCAGGACAGTCGAAGCATATAGAGGCGATAGCCTTGTAGGCTTGTGAAGCCAGTAATGAGTTCATTGCTAGCATTGATCAGGCTTCTCTGAGCATGCCCAGTTCCAAGATGAAACTGATCCTGAGGGGCCTTGGAACATGCCCACTTTGTCTAATGCAGAGCCTGCTGTGTCCTCTTTCACATGGGTGGAGAAAGCCTCCTTGGAATGGTTGCCTGTGCCTTTAAAAGTGGTCAAACTGAGTCATTTGTTCTTTTCTGTCTTTTCTGCCACCTTTTGGCTATTTCTGTGATTCTTATCTGCTGTGTCCAGCTCAGATACCATGAACTAGAGAAGGGAAAGACTTTCCTTCCCTGCTCTGTATCTGTCTGTCTATCTGTCTGTCTGTCTCTCTCCAAGAATTAGATCTGGGGGTTTCTTCCTGTTTTGCGTTGTTTGTCCTCCTTAGTTTCAGGTGCCACAGGGACTTCCCATCAGACTTGAGAGTTTGACCCTGAAACCCTTGAGTCAGGATTGTAGGAGGGAGGAGGCAGCCAGTGAGCTTGGCATAGAAGCTCTGAGAAGCCAGTGGGCCTTGGACTTGAGCTCAAGGTGGGTCTGGGACAGGGATCTGGGACTCTGTTCTATAGGAACTGAGCTAAGCCATGAACCCAACTCCTCGCTCGACCCCTTCCAAGAGATCGAAGCTGTCCAAGGGGAGAGGGAGTAAATTTGTATATTTGTGATGATATCTTTTGGAAAGAAATATTCTTTGTAAAAGCTTCAGTGTTAATACTTGTGTGCACATAGTGCTTTATGGTTTAGAGAGAGTTTAAATAATATTCTCTCGTTTGATCCTTATCAAATTACCTGAGATAGGTGCTATTATGATCCCCATTTAACAAATGGGGAAACTGAGGCAAACCTGGTCTCAGACACTTTCTAGTTCTATCTATGACTCTGGGCAAGTCACTTAACCTCAATTGCCTAACCCTTACATTCTGATGCTCTTCTGCCTTAGAACCAATTCTTAATATTGATTCTAACACAAGGTGGGTTTTAAAGGGAAATTGGAAACTCAGCCAGTTACTCCCTTTGCCCCATCTACTTCTCACCCAGGGGATAGAGCACTGAAATGGCAGTTCAGAAGACCTAGATTCAAATCTTGCCTTAGACACCAGCCATATGATGATCTAGACAAGTTCTTTCTAACCTTTCTGCCTCAGTTTCCACATTTGTAAAATGGGCATAACAATATGTGTAGCATTTGCCTTCCACAGTTGTTATGAGGATCAAATGAGAAAAACGTAGGTAAAGCACTTTGCAAGATCAGTTATGATTATCATTTAATATCATTCATTATTTATGTCCTGAGTCTAGGTTATCCATAAAACCCCTTTAAGGAGGTGGAGACTTCTGGTCATCGAAAAATGACAGCAAAGTTCTGAAATGACCGCAGTGGTTGGAGGCTTGTCCCAAAACAGCTCCTGCTGGAGTGGGTTCCCATGGCAATGACAGTTCTCTCTTGAGCTAGGCTGGTCCCATTTGATGGTCATCTCCTTAGCGTGAAGCCAGAATGTAAGGGGCAGCTCATTAGAGAACCTTATCCCCTGGCTAGACAGCCCCAACAGCCCTCCTCTTGCCATTACTGATCACAGCCATCCCCGGCTCCTCCCCATTATCTCTGCAGTATTTCTCAAATCAGCCCCATCCTTTGCCACCATCTTGGACCATCCTTCTGACCTCACTCCTAGCCTGGCCATCTGACTGTTGGGTATTCTTACATTCTGCTTTTCCATCCAATCCACCCTTTGCAGGCTGTCACACTACCAGCCTTCTTGATGCACTCTGCTTGTATTGCTCAGTGGTTCCCCAGTGCCTGCTAAATTAACTCCCACATTTCTTAGTCCAACCTTAGATGCCCTCCCCTCTACAATCTGCCATGAGTCTACTATTTTGGTCTTAGCTTTCACAACCTGCTTTAATGGGCTTTCCATGCCAGCTAAATTATTTCCTGCATATACCCAGCAGGCACTCAGTCCTTTCCTGCCTCTGCACTGGGATCAGCATGTCAGACCTAAAAGATCTAATGGATTAGAGGTCACCTAATCCCAATCCTTTCATTTTACAGATAAAAAACTGGAACTCACAGCAAGTCAAAGATCATACTTTCAGCAAAGAAAAGAGCCAAAACCTAGGGCTAATTCTCTGGTGCAATGACCCACTTCCTTCTAGACCTTAACCTTTTTGGTTTTATTGACCCTTTGCGTGACAGTCTGGGGAAGCCAATGGACCCCTTCTCAGAATAAAGTTTTTAAATACATAGGATTACAAAGGAAATCAATAATATTAGAATACAGTTACAGAGCAATTTTCATAGAACTACTGATACCTTTGATTTCTCCTGAAAACCACCTGTTCACATCCTTTGACCATTTATCAATTTGGGAATGGCTCTTATTTTTATAAATCTGACTCCATTTCCTATACATTTGAGAAATTAAACCTTTATCAGAGATATTTGCTATAAAATCCCCACCACCACTACCACCAGTTTCCTGCTTTCCTTCTAATTTTGGCTGCATTGGTTTTGTTCATACAAAATATTTTTAATGTAATATAATCAAAATTATCCATTTTACTTCCTGTGATCCTCTCTATCTTTCATTTGGTCACAAACTCTTCCCTTATCCATAGGTCTTACAGGTAATTCTTTTCTATGTTCTCCCAATTTGCTTATAATATCTTCCTTATGTCTAAATCATGTACCCATTTTGCACCTATCTTGGTAGGGGGTGTGGGATATCTATCTATACCTTTCACTCATTTCAGTCGTGTCTGACCCTTCATGGCTCCATTTGGGGTTTTCTTGGTAAAAATATTGGAATAATTTCCATTTCCTTTTCCAGTTCATTTACAGATGAGGAAAGTGAGGCAAACAGAGTTGTGTCACACAATAGCAGTGTCTGAGGCTATTTTCAAACTCAGTAAGAGAAGTCTTCTACACTCCAGGTCTGGCACTCTATCCACTATACTACCGTCTTTCACTTTTTTTCCCCAAGACCTTGTTATTCTTGACCTTTTGTTCCTTCAGATGAATTTTGTTATTATTTTTTCTAGAGCTCTATCAAGTCATTCTTTGGTAGTTTGGTAAGGCAGTCAATAATTTTTAGACATAATTATATTTAAAATGTTCATAAGTAATAGAATATCAGTTTTATTATATTAATTACATGATAAATAATGTTGTTAGACTAGCATGTGACTATGAATAATGTAATATAAGAAGAAAATGACATTATACATTAATTCACAATTAATGTAATATTTATAATAATCAACATTTTTATTATATTGGCTCTACCTATCCATGATCAATTAGTATTTCTCCAGTTGTTTAGATCTATCTTTATTTGTATGAAGAATGTTTTGTAATTGGCTTCATATAGTTCCTGTGTATGTCTTGGCAGGTAGACTCCCAAGTGTTTTATTCTGCCTGCAGTTATTTTAAATGGAATTTCTCTTTTTATCCCTTTCTGCTGGGTTTTGTTGACATTAGAAACAGTTACCAAAATCTTTTTTAAAATGAGTTCCTGAACCCCAGGTTAATATCCTGTTCCTGAAAAAAGGCATCCTCCTCAACCTCTACCTCTTGAAATTAATAATAATTAATACCTGGCAACTATAGAATACTTTAAGATTTGCAAAGTACTTTCTATGTGCTATTTCATTTGATTCTCACAGCCTAGAGAGGCAGGCACTAGTGTTATCCTCATTTTACAGATGAGAAATCTGAGGCACGGAGGGATGAAGTGACTTCCCTGGGGCTACACAGCTACAGCAACTGAGGCAGGATTTGAACTCAGGCTTTCCTGACTCCAGGTCCAATGCTCTAGTTACCTCATCGCCTAGTTACTTCCAATCCTGCCTCTTTCATGAAGACTTCCCTGATTGCTACACCTATTTCTCCTTCCCTACAATTTATCTGTTTATCTTTCACCCTTAGCTCTATTGTAAATTTTTTGAGGGCAGGAACCCTCTATTCTTCAGGCTTCTATCCCATCTACACTCTCCTTTCTCGGTGAACTATTTAATGAATCAGTTTGGGAACTAAGATTCCACCTCCAACCCACATCCCCACATGCTGCCAAAACCCAGAAATTGAGCAATAGACAGAAAGGACACAGTGGAGCCAGAGAAAAGGGCCAGGATAAATAAATATGCCTCTGGGAGCTGTGAGTGATTCTCTCCTCTTCCCTGCAGAGCTTTTGATCCAGCTCAGCTAAGAGACCCCAAAAGCTTCAGGACCCAGGCAGCATGTAATCAAGGCCAGAGAATTTAGAGTACCAGGACCTGAGTTTTGAATCTTGTGTAATGTGGGTCAAGTCTTTTATCTTTGCTGGTTCCCACTTTCCTTTTCTGAAAAATAGGGGTTGAGATGATCTCTAAACTAAATCTTGATAAAGTAGAAAAAATTCATCTTGAGAGTCAGAGGACCTGGCTACAAATCCATGTCCCCTTCACTTGTTTGGATGACCTTGGATAAGTCACTTCATTTCTCTGGATCTCCTTTTCCTCATCTTATAAAATGAGGAGCTTCATTTCTGAGATCCCTCACTTTCTAATTTGTTGGTTTCTGGCCCTAAGTATTTTCCTGGTGTCTTGCACCTTTTTTCTTTTCTTTTCTTTTTTTGTTCTAATTTCACGTTCAATTTCATTTTATATTTAGGTCAAAAATTTTTCCTCCTATCTATTGCAAACATAAACAAAACAAAATCCATTACAATAGAGTCATGTCTATCTTTTTTCATATTCTTCTTCTCTTCCCCACAGCAATAGAAATTCATTGTGAGTAGGAATTGTTTCTTTCTTTATCCTGTATTAATATTTTCTACCCTCCTAGCAGTGGAAGGCAAGGTTGTCCAATGGCTTCCATCTCTCTCCTCTCCATGTGGTCTTTCCCCCATTAGAATGTAGACTCCTTGAGGGCAAGGACTCTTTCTTGTTTGGTTTGTATCCTCAGAGCTTATTCAGCACAGTGCCTGGTACATAGTAAGGTCCTAATACATGCTTTGTAATAGGTCAACCAAGAAAGGCAAAAAAGAGAGTCTAATGGGAGAGACGACATGCAATGACATATATGGACAATACTGGGATGAGACTTGAGGTAGGCAGATCCAGTAGTGATAGGGAACTACACCAGGGTGGCAGTGGTGGCAGAGGAAAGAAGGAGGCATATAAGAGAGATATTGGGGGGGGGGGGGCGGGTATTTGGGTGGCTCAGTGGATTGAGAGCCAGGATCAGAGACAGGAGGTCCTGGGTTCAAATCTGGCCTCAGATACTTCCCAGTTGTGTGACCCTGGGCAAGTCACTTCACCCCCATTGCCTAGCCCTTACCACTCTTCTGTCTTAGAACCAATACCCAGTATTGATCCTAAGATGGAAGGTGAGGGTTTAAAAAAAATAAAATAAGAGAGATATTGAGAAGGTAGAATCCATAGGACTTGGCAAACATATTGAATATAGGCAGTAAAAGAGTAAGAAATCCAGGGCAACACCTAGCTTTCAAGCCCATGTAATGGGAGGGAAGATGGTGCCCTCCACAGCAATAGGGAAATTAAGAAGAGAAGAGTTTAATATGAAAAGATAATATTCAGTCTGGGATGAATTGAATTTAAACTGTCTATGGGACCTCCATCTTGAGATGTCTAATAGGCAGTTGGAAATGAGAGGATGGATTGATGATTTGTTGTTCAGTCAGGTCTGACTCTTCATGACCCCATTTGGTCTTTTCCTGGCAAAGATACTGGCTGGAGTCATCTGCTATTTCTTTCTCCAGCTCCTTTTACAAATGAGGAAACTAAGGAAAAGAGGGTTAGGTGATTTGCCCAGGACCACACAGGTAGGAAGTGTCTGAGGCCAGACTTGAATTCATGAAAAGGAGTCTTCTTGACTCCATTCTTGGCACTCTATCCACTGTGCCACCTAACTGCCCAGTACTGAGCATAGGACTGGATAAATAGATCTAGGACTCATCCATGGGAGCTGATGAGATCACCAAGTGTAATCGTATTGAAGGAGAAGAGAAGAGAGTCCAAGACAGTCCTGTGGGACACCCATGGGCATGGGTATGGACTGGATAAAAATCCAGCAAAGAAGGCTGAGGAGCAGTCAGAGTAGTAGGAAGAGGGCCATGAGAGAGTAGCGTTACAAAAGCCTAGAAGAGGATGACTGATGGTTTCGAAGACTTCAGAGAGGTCAAGAAGGATGAGGGTTGAGAACAGGTCGCTGTATTTATCAATTAAGAGATTCTTGATAACTACGGAAAGAGAAGTTTCCATTGAAAGATGAAGTTGGAAGTCAGACTTCAGAGAATTAAAAAGAAAGAGCAGAAAAGAACTGTAAACACATGCTGTAGTTGACCTTCTCAAGGACCTTAGTCACAAAGGGCAGAAGAAAGATACGGGACAATAGTTATTGGGAACAGATGCATCAAATGAGGTCTTTTGAGGATGGGGGAGACTTATGTATGTTTGTAGGCAGGGAAAGATTGAAGCTGAATGAGACTGGGGATGATAGGGTGGGCAATATGCTGAAGGAGACAGGATGGAGCGAGATCACTTGGGCATGTAGAAGGTTTTGCCTTGTTAATAAGCGCCACCTCATCATATGAGTCAGGGTGAAGGGGAGATACTGTAGGAAGACTTCTGAGTAAGATGAGATGAGATGACTAAGAGAGGTAAGAAGGACTTCTTGGCACTGAATGACCTCCATTATATACTTTAAGATTTGCAAAGCACTATATATTATCTGATTTCTTCTCACAATAATCTTGGGAGACAAGTGTTCTTATTGTCCCATTTTATAGAGAAGGAACCTGAGGCAGACAGATATTAAATGATCTACCTACGGTCATACAGCAAGTACCTGAGGCAGGATTTTATTTTGGTCTTCCTGATGCAGTTACAGTACTTTGATCTGCTAGGGCTATGTATCTCTATCTGTCTACCTATCTCTCCACCTATCTACTGTCTAGCTATTCTTTTCTATTTATCTGTCTTTCCATCTATCCATCTATCTATTCATTTATCTATTGATCTATCAATTATTTATTCATCCATCTCCCTATCATTTCTCTTTCTCTGTCCTTAAAACCTTTTCTCCAGAAGTTATTTCATAAATATCCTTCTGTTTACTTCTCCTCCTTTTCATCAAGCTTGGTAACTTAAAAACCACATTCCTTAATGCCAAGTAGTAAAGTCCTTCCATTTTTTTCTAGATCCTTGGACAGTATGATGGTATTTCCTTCTCCTGTTTCTTCAGGCTATGGAAAAAAGCCATCCACAACTTGTTCTCTGACTTCTCCTAGCTCTCTTCTTATCCTCTTTCATCATTAAGCCAAACCTGTTTTCTAAGATGTTATTTTCTTCAGTAATTTTTGTACCTCTTTTACCAAGCTGTTAATTCTCTTTTCATAATTTTCTTGCATCATTCTCATTTCTTTCCCCAATTTTTCTTTGCCACTTTTATCTCTTTCTATAACTCTTCTAAAAATTCTTATTTGGCTTGGATCCAATTACATTTTTCTTTGAGGCTTTGCTTATAGCTGTTTTCACACTGTTGTCTCTTTCTGAGTTTATATCTTGATCTTCCCTGACACCAGAGTAGTTTTTTATGGTCATGTTCTTTTTTGGAGGTGGTAGTGACTCACTTTTCCAGTCTATTTCTTCATTTTGAACTTTATATTAAAACATATATTTAACTATGGATTAAAGTTGGAGCTCTGTTCACCTGGGGTGGAGAGGGACTGCCCCAGTGCTTCTGTTTTCAGAGATAGTTCTAGGAGTCTGCAAGTTTTGGGTGCTTCCAAGCTGGTGCGGTCCTGAGAGAGATGTGTCATTACTCTCCTGGTCTACAATCTGATCTTTAGCCTAAAAGGGTTCTTGCTCTCCTGAAGCCACAAGGGCTGGGGCTAATTTTGTCTTGGAATTGAAATCAGAGTCTCTGTTTCCTTGTGACCAACCCCCATCACTCCTCTCTGCCTTGGAACTGCAACCCAGAACTGTGTATAAGCAATAGAATTGCCGATCGGTGCCAACTGTCCCTGTAATCGATTTCTGACTACGTGTTTGACATGTTTATCTCTAGGCTGAGACCTCCCAAAATTGCTGCTGCCACATGCCTCCAGAGAGGCTTCTGCCCAATTCTCACAAAATTCTGCCAACCTCCTAAGTTTCCTTACATGGTAAAAAGGTCTCTCCAGGATCTTTTGGCTGGCTCTGCTATTTCAAAATTTAATTTGAAAGTTGTTTGGAAGGTAATGTTCAGAGAAATCAGCTGGGTTACCTCTCACCTACCATCTTCAGAATCCATTCACTTAAATAGCCCATAAATAGCCACCTGCAACTTTCCCATGGACCAATTCAATCTAACTGAATGAGCATTTATTAAGGACCTGTGATGCACTATAGTTTTAGAGCCAGAACTAGGGGAGGGCAACCAGAACTCTGTACCAGGGCACTGAAGAGTTAAAGGGCTCTGATAACCTTCCACAAGTAAAAGCAATTGAGAATTGAAAAAATAATTTGTTAAAATAGGAAGCAATCAGACAACTTCTCTTTCAGCTCCTTCCCAGCCTAGTCTTGACCCTCTTCCCTCTCCCCTCCCAGAAGACTTCCCCAAAGCAGCTGGCCATAGAGGGAAGAATCCTAGAGTCTGTCTCCTCACCATGGGCTCTTGAGTTCCTAGGCCTCCCCAGCCCTGCTATCAGAATTTGTCCTTAAAAGCTGATTTGATATGGGTCTTCCCAATCATTTTGTGAAGTATTCACCAGATGCTACAATGCCTAATTAGATCTCTGGGTGCTTGCAAGGGATACAAAAATATAACTAAAACACTTCTGCCCCAGGAAGTTTATATTTGGATTGAGGGGAATAGAAAAGGGTCAACAAATAAGGGACTATCAGACACCTACTATATGCTTGGCTCTATCCTAGACTAGGTTGTAGGGAATACCCTCTAGGAGTTTGTAGTCTGGATAGAGAGGATAGGGAGGGATAGGGATTGAACCTGTCATTTCATTATAATGAACTCTCAGAAGAGGAATCTGAGAATCTGTCAATGCAAGTTGGCACAGTCTCTACAACTTGGTAGTTTTAGAGTTGCCTAGAGCCCTATGAGGTTAAATGACTAGCCTAGGGTCACAAGGTTAGGATTTCCCAGAGGCAGGGCTTGAACTCAGGACTTACTAGCTCTGGAGCCAGCCCTACTACATCATGCTTCCTCATTGGGAAGATACACAGTCAGAAAATACAGGGATGAAACTGAAACTCAATCAATAAACAAGGATTTAAGTGCCTATTGTGGCCAGACATTTGTGATCGTTTCATTAAGTACCTAGTATGGCCAGATAGTTGTGTTAGTTTCATTATAAGGAACTAGTAATGGACTTAAGGGGCCGGGGCATTGCACCCATTGTCTCCCTCAGCATCCCCTATTCAACTCCCAACCCAGAAATCTGGCATGAGTAGGCTTCAATGGTGAGGACATCTGGCTTCTAACAAGGGTCTAGACTCCCTTTTCTCACATTCTTCAGCTTGTTTCACCTCCACCCAGAACCTAGAACCCTAGAGACAATTTATGTATAGCTTTGGTTTAGGCTCATGGCTAAGGTTCTTCCAAAAGGTGAGATTGAAGTCAGCTTCCTCTGGAGGTGGATAGCATTCTTTGTCATAAGTCCTTCAGAACTGTCCTGGATCATTGTCTTGCTGAGAGTAGCCGAGTCTATGATAATTGATCATTGCACAGTATTGCTATTACTGTGTTCTTATGATTCGGCTTCTTTCCCTCTGCATCAGTTCATGTTGGGGTTTTCTGAGATCATCCTGCTCATCATTCCTTATAACACAATAGTATTCCTTCACTATCATATACCATAATTTGTTCAGCCATTCCCCAACAAATTAGGCATTTACATTTTATC
Source organism: Monodelphis domestica (assembly GCF_027887165.1). Lineage (NCBI taxonomy): Eukaryota > Metazoa > Chordata > Mammalia > Didelphimorphia > Didelphidae > Monodelphis > Monodelphis domestica. The sequence goes on along the minus strand of NC_077227.1, from coordinate 715,641,288 downwards.
TTGGCTCCATAATTCTATCCCTGAAGACCATGTCTTTAATCAAGTTAGGTCAGCAATTGTCTTGTCATATGGTTTACTTCTGCAATGAAGAAGGATTTTTTGCTGCCAGTTATCTCTATTCATCGAACCCAGAACATCCTGACCTCACAATGCCAGAGATGTCCCCTAGGTATCAACTAAACCTAAATTCTGTACTTGGGGCATTTGTCCCAGGCTTTTAAGGGAATATATTTGTACTAACTGTTCTTCTATACTATCTCAGTAAATCCATCTAATAAAAGCTAATTAAGTGTGACTAGGAATCAGAGAACTAACAGATGAGACTTGGGTTCAAATGTGATCTAAGTCACTTCCTAGCTTTGTGACCCTAGATAAGTCACTTAACTCCCATTGCCTAGCTCTTACCTCACCTCTGTCTTAGATTCTAAGACAGAAAGTAAGGGTTAGGTTTTGTTTGTTTATTTCTAAAGATTAGCTAGGATATGAGTCTAGGATTACTCCAAAATATAAGTAACACGACTCCTACTAGAAAAGTTCAACATGAACATTAGGTCTAGGACAGCTATTTACTTCCTCCACAACAGAAAATACTTAAGACTCAGAGATAACAAGTGATTTTTCTTTGGAAGGGAGAAATTGAAAGTAAAATTTCTCCTACCCTGCCCCCAGCCTGAAGGACGGTCCTGGCTTTGGCCAATTCAGTTCAACAAATCTTATTAATCATTTATTCCATGCAAGACACTGAGGATACAAAAACTGGAAGAAAAAAAAAACAATCCTGGGTCTCATTCTGTGGATTACAAAAGTTGAGGTCAGAGGTTTGAACCCACAAGGAACCAGAAACCCCAAATTAGATTATAGGTAGCCAGGGAAAGTCCTTGTAATGAATCACTCCAATGTTTCAGGGTGGGGCAAAAAACAAGGGAAATGAAGCAAATCCAGAGGATCCAAATGAGGACCAAGGAGCCTAGCTGGGGCGGGGGCACATAGGAATGCCACAGAAACTGTAGGAAGCAATTATGGAAAGTACCTGGCACCAACCCAATTTTACCAGCCAGCCCTGCATCTTTCCTTCTTTCCCTGCTGGTCTGCAAACAGCCTCTATCCACGGATCAAGTGTGGGTGGCAATATCATGCTCCAGGAACCTCTCTGGGGATCTAGGACTGGGTAGCCATTAGGCTTTAGGGAGTAAGAAAGAGATATGGTAGAAAGGGGCACTCTCTCTAAAGCCTGTAGATGTGTGATGTTTGAATTCTGGTTGTAATCTCCTATATTCCAGACCCTTCCTGACTTCACAAACCAAAGGAGAGACTCTAATAGAGAGTTCACTCTATCAAGTAGTAGTAAGAGGATGCTACACAGGCAGCATTTATTTGGCATATGATTAGGGCTGTCCCTGAGCCCAAAAAGGAGATCTGTGTCCCAGCACAAGATGCATCTCCCAAGCAAGGCTGAATCTCAGCAAAATTGTGAAATAAGTACCTAACCTTTTCTGTCCCTGGTTTCCTCTTTCTCTGCTTTTTATCATTGATGTCTCTTTCTTTTGAATACATGGTAATCTTTCTATTAAAACAATTCTCTGGAAAAGATCTGGGAAATGTCTTCACATGAAGACAACTTCTGATGGGCTGGCCCTTTCAAGAGATTTTTGTATTTTCACAGAGTGAAGTCTTAAGTCAAAAGAAGTTTCTCTGATTGTGCACTTTCAGATATCTGCAAATATATCAGGAAAAGATTTGTGAGTTGAACAGAAGTCATTTTATTCCTGGTTATCATCATAAAAAAGTTTAATATGTAATTAATACCATCTAGAAAACTATACCAATGAAGTGACATGTTCTGCCCTGGATGAATATTATAACATTTAAATTTAGGTTTTGACTCAATATGAGAGTTAAAAAATAATGTGGTCGCCAATTATAAAATGTTAGCTCACAAGTAAAAATGACTATAAACAGCTTTTATTTGCAACAAGGAAGAGATAGTGAAAGTGGGAAATATAGGAAGAAGATAAAGCCTGGTCTAACCTACCAGCCCTAAGTGCTGCTCCAGTGAAGTCCAGCTCAGCCCCTAGCAGGTGCTTCCCCAAGTCCTGATCTCGACATGGATGTGCAGTAGTCTTCAGCCAGAAGTCTTGGTGGTATCTTCAGCCAGAGTTCCACCAATGCAGAATGACTCCAAGGAAAAGTGGGTCTCTTCAGCTCTGCTCACTGACAAGGAATCCAAGGTTCCTCTCCAAGGAACCAGTCTCTCTAAAACCAAGGAAGCAAAGGGGCCAGACCATGTTGGTCTCTTCTTTTATACCCTTTTTCCCCCCACTTCATTTCCTGTCTCTCCCCCTCTTCACAGGAATCAATTGCAATCTTTCAATTTGCCTAGCACAGCCCAAGGGGGGTATAATAATAAGTGACTTGTGAGCTCTCTTACCCTTAGCTAGCTACTAAGTAGGGGTACTTTAAGTTCTTGATTTGATTAACTAAAAATAGACAAAGGGAGATTTAATTCTTTCTCCACAGTATGGCATCTAAGACACAAGCATACAGACAAACCAAGGGTTTGGCATTTGGACCAAAACTGGATGACTCCTAGGGGCCACCCAGCAGAGAAGGCTTGGAGTTGCTCTACCTGGTTCCAGTTGACCATGCAGGAACTTGGTTTCTGGCCATCCACTGATCTAATGTTGAAAGGACTTGGAATTTTGGTATGACATGGTAGATCTTGGGTGATCCTTTCGTCCTGTCCTGCTCCAAATCAGAGGCAGAGGGCAGGGGATGTCAGTTTAAAAAAAAGACAGCTTTTGTCTCAGTTTCTCTTTCCTTTGACCTTCCAGGTAACCCCACACAAATTCCAGACTTCTGTGAAGAGTAAGAAAAAGCTGGCCTAGCTGAGATGACTTAGTATCATGATGAGTGCCCACATGGAAGCTCGAGCAGAGGGATTTACCTAGGCAAATAGGTTCCTGAGCCTCTGCATACCTTTTCTATTTTTGTTTGGGGGTTTTCCTGAACTTAGGTGATGAGTATCTGTCCTGAGGCTGATGTTTACAGCCTTAGAGGTGACTTTATGAGTTTGAGAGGTCTAGTGGTCTTGGTTTAGAGTGAAAGACAGCAGGGGAAGAGTTCCTGGCCACTACCCCGAGCTCTTAGTACTGGCACCAAAAAGAGGATTGGAATGAGAGGATTGGCCATTTGACCAGCAGACATACTAGGATTGTTTGGATAGTACAGAGTCTAAGAGGCATGTAAAATACCTCATATTCTCATGAGGTTAGGCATCAGCCTCCCAGAAGATTGTAACAGTAATCATGTTACTGAATCCTGGTTTAAGTCGTTCTGTTAATGTGCTCTGTCTTCTAGGTTTAGCATTCCTTTTGTGTCTAGGAATAAATGACCTGTTCCATCTCCGATTCATATTGCACACTGAGGACTACTTTTTCTTCAACCCTGACCTTCCATCTTGGAGTCAATACTGTGTCTTGGCTCCAAGGCAGAAGAGTGGTAAGGACTAGGCAATGGGGGTCAAGTGACTTGCCCAGGGTCACACAGCTGAGAAGTGTCTGAGGCCAGATTTGAACCCAGGACCTCCCGTCTCTAGGCCTGGCTCTCAATCCACTGAGCTACCCAGCTGCCCCCTTAAATTGTAAACTCTTATAAAATTTATAATTGCAAAAATGACACCAACATGTGGGTTGAATGGGCCAAAGAGTGTGAGAGCAGAGAGCCTTGCCATAGTCTCAGTAGAGAACTAAACCTGGTTCAAACAGCATGCTTGTATACAGAACAGGGAATATCCCCGTGGGTCCAACAACAATTTCTCAGAGTGCAAAAAATAAATAAGCCGATCCAGCTGATCATTTCTATGTAAACATACGTTTTTAAGAGAAAGTTTCTATGGTAAAGCCATAGCATTAGATCATTGGGCCAAAAAATCCAGGGTATGACATTCCCATTGTACAGTAGAGAAAACTGAGGAAAAAGAGGAATATACACTATATTAAAGATTAGTTCTGTTTCCAGTGAATAATGTATGAAAACGACCAAATAAAATAATGTTTAAATAAAAAAAATGTACCCTCAAAAAAAAAAGATTAGTCCTAGTGGGCTAATAGCACTGTGATCAATGTCAGCCTTCATGTTCAGGAAAATATATCTATATAGGAGAGGAGAAACGCACTCAGATTTGAGGGAATAATGAGAGGGGGTAGACCACAAACAGGGAGGCATAAATTGTACAAATGCTGTCCATGTTTTAAGGGGATCAATAGTGATCTGATAATACTGGGGATGGGGCAGCTAGGTGGCACAGTGGATAGAGTGCCAGGGCTGTAGTCAGGAAGACCTGAGTTCAAATCTGGCCTCAAACGCTTCCTAGCTATGTGACTCTGGACAAGTCAAAGTGACTATTTGCCTCGGTTTCTTCAGCTGTAAAATAATCTGGAGAAGGGAATGGCAAAGCACTCTAGTTCTTTTGCCAAGAAAACTCCAAATGGGGTCATGAAAAATTGGTTATGACTAATTGACGAAAAGAAGACTACTAGGGAGGTATGCAATGCCTGGTTGATAGATGAATTTAGCAACTTCAGTCTGGTTTAACAGGATGGGAAGAAGGTTGGAAATGTGATGAATTGGAAGGGAATTTCCCACTGGGGTTATCCAATAGGCCCTGCCCACCTCGAACATCTGTTGGCTAGTGCTGTTGCCTGTGCAGCCCACAGTCCATCTGTGGCTGGTTAACTGAGTAGTTTTGATTTCTCCTATTGGGACTGAAGCCATGAGTTGATTCCCTCTAAAGGCTGGTACATATTCCCGTGCACGAGTCACAGAATGAGCCCCGAAGGCCAGCCAGTTGTCTTCTAAATGAAGGCTCTTGATCCCAAAGGACACCAGATAAAAGAGTATGGCTGAACTGGTGCAAAGCCATCCTTTGATAGATAATAAGTCAGAAGAGGAGCCTCCCGATTAGGCACCTAAAGGTCATCCATAGCTCACGTCTGGTGTAATGGAAAGAGATAGAGTTAGAGCATTGGTGCTTAAATCCCAGCTTGGTGACCGGGCGAAATCACTGCCCCTGTCTGAGTATTGGTTCCCTTATCCATAAAAAGAGAGGTGGATGAAGCCGCCTCTGAGGTTATATCTATTGGAAAGACCATTGAATTTGAAGTCAGAGAAACCAAGTCCAGATCCTAGTTGGATGAAATTGGGAAAGTCATGGGTCCTCTTTGGACCTCAGCCTCTTCATCTATAAAATGAAGTAGCCTCCAAGGTCTATTCCATTTCTAAATCTATTATAAATGTCATAAAATTGGGAGCCAGGTCTAGAAATTGGAGGTCCTAAGCTCAAATCTGGCCTCAGACACTTCTCAACTGTGTGACCCTGGGCAAGTCATTTAATCCTGTTTGCCTAGCCCTTGCCCTTTTGTTTTAGTGTTGTTGCTAAGACAGAAAATGAGGGTTAAAAATAAAACAAACAAAACCAAATGTTATCTCATTTAATCCTTACAACAACTCTGGGAGGTAAGTAGTATTATGATCCCCCATTTTACAGATAAGGAAATTGAGGCAGAGGTTAAATGACTTCCCCAGAGTCACATAGCTCACAAGAGTCTGAGGCCAGCTGGATATGGAACAAGAAATATTCCAGAGGAGGTTTTAGAGATTCTCAAGTTCAACCCTGCCATTTGACATAGAAAGAAACTGAGACTCAGGAACCAGCTGGGATGTGCCCATGGTCACAAGGCTAATTCATGGTGGAGCTAAGATTTCCAGGAGTCTGAGTTTCCATGATGACCACAGAGAAGAATGGAAAGACCTACTGGAACTGATGCAGAGGGAAGCACGAGTCCCTAAGGAAGCAATCTACCCAAAGAGCACAACAACGCAAATAGAAAGAAGCCCTCACCAGAGAATCTACAAAAGTGAGCCAAAAAGGATAAGTCCAGACCCTTACCCTTACTCTTTTAAGGAAGGATGGGGATCCATGCATATGGGACATTGCATATATAGTCAATTTTTTCCCTTTAATATACAGATCAGTTTCCCCCTAATATACAGATCAGTTTCCCCCTTTTTTTCCTTCTTTGTTTCACAAGAGAGCTCTCTGGAAATGGGGAGGTATTCTAGGAGAAATTTAGGTGATAGAAATGCCAACGTTATCCATTTATTTTAGGAAATTTTTTTTAATTTAAAAGAAACAAAAATAAATAAATAAAAATAAAAGTCCTTGAGTTTTCTTGATTGCTGACTTTTCTGACTCATGTTTGGAGCCAAAAGACTTGAGTTCAAATTCTGACTCATTTCTTAGGACCTCAGTTTCCTTCACTATAAAATGGGGTGGTTGGACTTGATCTCTAAGGTCTTTTCCATTTTCTGCAGTTCTGGGACCCTATCCTTTCCACTCCTGATTCTAACTTCTAACTAGAGGTATAGAACCATGGCAGCAAATCCTTAAAGAGAGAGTCCATGGGCCGACTGAGGAGAGAAGGAATCCAGAGACCCAGAGCTGCCTTGGCTCGGATGTCCTTCATACGCCTCTTCTTAGAGGCTGGCATTGCTTTCATTGCCTTCTGTGCACATATGATCCATCTCTCCAAATAGACTGTGTCCCTGACTGACCCTCAAATAGTATGAGAACACCGGTGAGCCCTGAAGGGACGCAGGAATGCCCAAGTATCTTTGCTCACCGCAACCCTCTGCTCCAAATGTCCCAACTCTAGTTATCCGTCTAGGATTGCTTCTTCTGCCCAGACCCATAGCAACATCACTGTGGCCCCATCAATATTTATTTGTGTTCATTTTCTTTTCTCTTTTATTGATAACATTAACATAACAGAAACTTCCTAATAAAGGAAAAGCAAGAACAGTTCCTGCCATGAAGGAGCTTACAAAGAAACCAGCCCATATAAGAGAAATCCAGGATGGGAAGAAGATGGTCTGGCAGCGGTGGGGTTGGGAGGGAAGGCTGGGCACCAGAAAAGACCTCCTGGAGAAGGAAGGCTTTGAGCACTCATGAGTCTTAAAAGGAAGCCCGGGATTCCAAAAGTCAGAGGTTAGAGGGGGAGAGCATTCCAAATGGGGGGCACAGCCAGTGCAAAAATCTGGAGTCAGAGGACGGAACGCCGTGAGAAATAGCAAGGAGGCCAGGACCCAGATCCTAAAGTGTGTGGAAGGCGGTGTAAGAAAGCCCGAGAGACAGAGAGGGACCAGGTGGTGAATTTTTAATTTTTAACGCCAAACAGAGGAATTTATACTCAATCCTGCGGGGCAATAGGGAGCCTCTGGAGTTCCCAACAAAGTAATAATAATGGCTCACACTCACATGGTGTTGTTAGGTGTATAGAATTCATACACATCATCACAATCCCCTCTTATGATTCTCTGTGTTAGAAGAAGCTAGCTGCTCAATCTCCTTGTTCTCAGGCTCTTCGCCTGTAAAACAAAGGAAATAGACTAGATGGCCCCTATGGTTCCTCCTAGCGTCAAGAGCCAGGGGGCAGCTGGGTGGCTCAGTGGATGGAGAGTCAGGCCTAGAGATGGGAGGTCCTAGGTTCAAATCTGACCTCAGACACTTCCCAGCTGTGTGACTCTGGGCAAGTCACTTGACCCCCATTGGCTAGCCCTTACCACTCTTCTGCCTTGGAGCCAATACACAATATTGATTCCAAGACAGAAGGTAAAGGTTTAAAAAAAAAAGTCAAGTACCAATGACACATGTAAAACCCAGTGGAATTGTGTGTCAGCTATGGAAGGGGGTTGGAGAAAGGGGAAGGAAAGAACATGATTTTTATAATCCTGGAAAATACAGTAAATTAATCAATTAAATTAAAAAATTTTAAATTAAAAAAAAAAAACAGTCAAGGAGGCAGCTGGGTGGCTCAGTGGATTGAGGACCAGGCCAACAGATGGGAGGTCCTGGGTTCAAATCCGACCTCAGATATTTCCCAGCTATGTGACCCTGGGCAAGTCACTTGACCCCCATTGCCTAGCCCTTACCACTCTTCTGCCTTAGAACCAATACACAGTATTGATTCCAAGACAAAAGGTAAGGATTTTATATTAAAAAAAAAAAAGTCAAGCAAAACCACCTAGGGTCTGGTTGTGGGTGGCTCTATGTCTAAGCTTCCACTTTTGTAATATTCTGATTGTTTAAAAAAAAAGTAGGAAACTGGGTCCCACCGCCTCAGTTTCCTCATCTGTAAAAGGAGCTGGAGAAGGAAATGGCAAACCCAGTGGATACTCCAGTATCTTTGCCAAGGAAACCCCAAATACGGACACATAGGGTGGACACAACTGAAAAGGATAAACAAAAGCAAATAAAAAGGAAAGATGTGTTCTGTGACTTTTGTAATAGGGTGCCATCACTCTCCATCAGACTGGACTTGAACTTGATGGTGAAACATTTATTTTGTCTTTAGTCACTTTGTTGTACTTAGTTTTCAAATAGATGTTTCCTTAAAAGCCCCAACTCTCCAATTCCTTGGTCTCCTCAAGTCCCTCCTCCTCCTTATCTCAGCCCCAAGGAGAGATGGCCACCTAGCAGATTTCACCCTTATCTCTAAGTGTACTGTTCTGCCTAATTAATGAGTCCGGCATTTCTTCATCTGACCACAACCTTCCACTTTTCTATCTCTCCGTGGCTCACCCATCCTAAAGCTATTCTTCAACTTGATCAAGACCCCCCCATTTCCTCCGGCCATGACCCTTGCTCTGCCTTCACTTTCCTCCTCTTCCAATCCAATCATGAGTCATTTCTACTCTACCCTGTCTTCTGCTCTCCAGGCCGTTGCCCCCTTGTCCTGGTGCTCTTCATCTCTCGCCAGACCTCAGCTCTGGATTACTCCCACCATCAGCCTCCTCCACTCTTCATCTCAGCTGTTTAATGCAGCCGGAGGAAGTCTCACAAATACGCTGACAGGGTACATTCCAATCTCGTATTATCCAACCTCAACAGGGCCCTCATTGTAGCAAGGTGGTCCTTTTATGATTTGACTTACAAAACAAAACAAAATGGAGACCATTCAGCATCATCTCCATCTTCTTGAGTTGGGAGATGGACTGTTGTGTGTATCAAAAAGGTCTGTGGAGCTAGAGGGTAGAGTGCTTGGAGTAAAGAGTAAAGAGAAGACTGGATCAGTGGGTTTTATAAATTATAAAGATTATATTATTATACTATTATAAAGAAGACTTTATAATAGATTCTGGAAATAATAGGGAGTCACTGGCATTTATTTATTTATTTATTTGTTGAGTCATTTATTCATTTATTTGTTTGTTCATTTATTTATTTGTTTGTTTGTTTATTAGAACCCTTACCATCCATCTTAAAATCAATACTGTGTATTGGTTCTAATGCAGAAGAAGAGCTAGGCAATGGGGTTAAGTGACTTGCCCAGGGTCACCCAGCTGGGAAGTGTCTGAGGTCCGATTTGAACTTAGGACCTCCCATTTCTAGGCCTGGCTCTCCATCCACTGAAGGATCCAGCTGCCTCCATCACTGGCATTTATTGAGGAAGGAGGTGGCTTGCGGTCAGACTGTTTTGGAAAGATTCCTTTAGGACCTGAGCAGAAGATGGATGGGATGTTGTGAAAGAGACTTCACAAGGGAAACAGTCCAGGTAGGAAGTGATTAGGGCTTCTCCCAGGGTGCTGACTGTTCTAGCAAGAACATCTAGAGAGCCTTCCATCTCCCCAAATGCTACACCCACTAAAGTTCTATGGGCGAGAAAGAAGAATCATTAAAAACAAACAAACACACAAACAAAGGAAAAAAAAACAAAGAGAACTGCTCTAAGTCTTCCAACCAGTTCAGGATTCCATTAGAAGTCTGCAAAGGCTGTGAGGACAGAGAAGCCAGCAGTCAGAAGGCACAGACAAGGCCAGACAAGTATCTGGCCATTGAACAACTCCACAAGCTGAGAATGAGCATACTTGGATTCTCTTAGACTCTTCAGGGCTTCATTTTCCTTTTTTTCACCAAAAGCACCATATTGACTACCTTGGGTGAGATATGAGGTGATATCTCATAATTGTTTCAATTAGCATTTCTCTAATTATTCGTGTAGGGCACTTGGACAACCACCCACTAGCAAGAACAAGACACAGGGCCAGATCGACACCCAGGCTGTCAAGCCAGAGCCAAAACAGAAGATAGGGCCAGACTAGTGCCCAAGTAGCTCATGATCAATCTGGTGCTCAGGAAGCCCATCCAAGCCACAGCAAAAGACACGGCCAGATTGGCACACCCAGGCAATCCAGGACTCAGGGAGAAGGCACTGAAGCCAGGAAGGAAAAAGGACTAGACCAGTGTTTGGGCAACCCATTCAAGAGCCACATCAAGATCCAAGGCAGCACCTTAGAAACAAAGTACTTGAGGTTTTGCAGGATGCCTTCTACTGGAATAGTCAACAACATCTGATTTGGATCCATTAGGGTCAGAGGAAATATCAGAACCAATGCTGGGTCTGGGACTGCACAAGGAAAGAGAAAAAACCAAAACCCCAAACTAAAACCCAAGTAGAGCCACTAAGAGCCTGAACCAAAACCCAGAACTTCCTGCAGAGGGTAGAGCTAGATCTTCACTATCACTTTCAGGAACAAGTAGGACTGACTGACAGCATCCAAGAGGAGAGGGAAGAACAGAGTTTGAGTTGAACACAAAGTCTCAGTCCAGAAAATGAGACTGGACATATGGGTAAACAAAAGAAAATGCCCAGTGACTTTAAAGAAACTCAAGAAGTAAACTCAAAGAAAAGAGGAAGGAAGGAAGGAAGGAAGGAAGGAAGGAAGGAAGGAAGGAAGGAAGGAAGGAAGGAAGGAAGGAAGGAAGGAAGGAAGGAAGGAAGGAAGGAAGGAAGGAAGGAAGGAAGGAAGGAAGGAAGGAAGGAAGGAAGGAAGGAAGGAAGGAAGGAAGGAAGGAAGGAAGGAAGGAAAGGAATGAATGGCTTATTGTGCTTCAGTTCAACTCAAAAGAGCAAGGGGTCACAATTAAGATTTCAGGTAAGGAAACCGTAAAAATAGATATGATTAAGAAGGATAAAGAAGAGAAACTACTTAAAAGCACCAGAGACGATGTTTAGCATTAATACTTAATATGTAAGTACCAAATGAAAGAATATTTTAAATACTTAAGTGAAAAGTTAGCTGAATTACTAAATAACTAAATAATTACTAAATTACTAAAATAAAGAATAAATCACTTCAATCTATCTCATTCAGACCTAGAAAATACAGCAAAAAAAAAAAGTTAAAGGACTTGAATAAAATATTTTAAAAGTTAGATATGATACATTTCTGGCAATTATTGAATGGAAACATAAAGAAGTATATGTATTTCTCCACCATCCTTGACACCTTTACAAAAATTGATTATATTTAACAATCTTGTATGTATTTATATATTCTAATTTTATACTTATGTTTTTTTATATATTTATAGATGTATGCATTGTCTCTCCCATTAGAATGTAAGCTCCTTTCAAAAACACTAAAACAGTGACTACCACATAACTAGTACATGACTAATTGATAAAAATTAATAAAACCTCACAAACAAATGCAGAAAAGCAAAAATATTAAGCAATCTTTTACTGACCACAATGCAATAAAAATTACATCAATAAAGAGCTATTGAAGAAAGAATTAAATATTAGAGACTAAACTTAATCCTAAGGAATTGATAGATTAAAGAACAAATCATAGAAATGTTAGATAATTTCATCAAATAAAATAACAATGAAATAACAAAACTTTAGAGAGGTAGCTAAAACAGGCCTTAAGGGAAAACATGCATCCTTTTCAGATCACAATGCAATAACAATTATAATTAATAAGGGTTTATGGAAAGACAAATTGAAAAATTAATCAGAAACTAAATAATCTAATTATATCATCTTCACAACAATCCTAAAATGTGAAAAACTATTCTGATTCCAAGTGTACATATGAGGAAACTAAAAAAGACATTAAGTGATTTGCCCAGATCACACAGGTAGTTTGTGGCCAAATTTGAACTCATCTTTTATGTTACTGCCTGCTAAATGTAGTAGTAGTAGTAGTCTCTCGGAAACTGAGGATGACGATTGACTTTGTGCGTTTTCATCTATGACAGATGAGTGTGCACAAAGATACTTGTGCGTGAAGGAGATTTAAATGGAAAAGTCAGTGCACAGAAACAGTCCCACTCTCTCGGCGTTGGAAGCCTGGGTCCAGTGGTACAAAAAATCGTTACACCTGGAGACTTCCTCAGCTGCATTGGATGGCCGTGTTGTCCTTTGTGCTCCAACACGCCCTGAGCACTCCACAGTGCTTTGCTGCTAAATGTATTAGGACTAAATGGAATAGGGTGGCATTTTTTTTATCCCACCCTTATACTTCTATGTGTAGTTTCTTCCAATAGAATATCCTCTGGATCTTTCATTTTTCTTTCTTTTTTTTTTTAAACCCTTACCTTCTGTCTTGGAGTCAATACTGTGTATTGGTTCCAAGGCAGAAGAGTGGTAAGGGCTAGGCAATGGGGGTTAAGTGACTTGTCCAGGGTCACACAGCTGGAAAGTGTCTGAGGCCAGATTTGAACCTAGGACCTCCCATCTCTAGGCCTGGCTCTCAATCCACTGAGCTACCCAACTGCCCCCTGGATCTTTCATTTTTCTGTCCAGGTACTATGTATCTAAAACATAATAGGTGATTAGTAAATGTTTTTTATTGATTTATTAGTATAAGATGCCAGTTTAAATCTATTTTCTAACAACTGTTTTCAAGTTTTCTCTTAAGTTCTTATCGAAAAGTCCCTTCTTTGGTTGTTTGTGATTTGGAGTTTACTAAACCACTATTTTTTTCTTTTTATATTTGCTTCTGAAACTTGTTTATCTGTTGTTCTGTTCCTCTGTTCTGTCTAAGTTTTTATCTGGTGCCAAGATAATTTTGCCAACTTTGACTGACCATCTGAGTCATCAGTGCCAAGTTATAAAGAAAGAAAGACTAGATCAGGAAAGGGGTGCTAGCATCAGGAGTAAAACAAGTGATACATCTGGTCGGTGGCCAGGAGCAGGGCAAGTGAATTTAGTCAAAATGATTCTAATGAGTCATTCTACCACCCCTGCAAGCTGCCTTCTCTTCTCCTTCACACCTCTCTGAACTAGTCATCTGAACACTGAGAGCCTTGTTCCTTTAATGTCATGCTCCATGTTCGAACTTTGTGAATCATGACTATGAAACATGCACACACACATATTATAAGAATGTGAGAATGTGTTATAATCAGCAGAGCTTTGATAGACACAATCTTTAAAGCCAGTTTTTGGCAATATATCAGGGCAGAAGCAAAATGACATACTTTTTAGTTGGGTCTCTCTTAAAAAAAAACCGAAAGCATTTTTCTTTATTTTCTTTATTTATTTTTTAAAATATTTTTAAATTCTATGTAGAAATTTTAATTTTCTAAAATTTTGAGTTCTGAATTCTCTTCCCTCCCTCTCCCCCTCCCAACCCTTGAGAAAACAAGCAAGATACACGTGAAGTTACACAAAACATTTTTATATTACAAAAGAAAGTACATAACAAAAAAAGAAAGTAAAAAGTAGGCTTCAATCTGCTTTGGGTTCATTTGTTCTCCCTCTGGACACTGAATAGCATTTTCCATCACAGATTCTTTGGAATTGCCATTGCACTGAGCACATTGTATTGAGTCTTTTATAATTGATCATCCTTCCAGTGTTACTGTTTCTGGTTCCAGTGCTCTCCTGGTTCTCCTCGCTTTACTCTGTATCAGTTCATATAGGTCTTCCCAGGCTTAGTTATTGAGGTGATCGTGCTATTCTTTTTCTAATGTTGAACCATCCTTACATTCCAGGTATAAATCCAAGTATACTGGACAGCCTTTTAGCTGTTTTTACCGCTCTTCTGCCTTAGAATCAATACATAATATTAAGGCTAAGATGGAAGGTAAGGATTAAAAAAAATCCAAGTAGATCATTATTAACACTTTCACATTGCTACAGCCTCTTGGCTAATGTTTCGCTTAGTATTCTTGTATCCATTTTCATGATGTTGGTCTAATAGTTTGTACCTTCTTGACATTTAGTTTATCCAGCCTAATATGGTTACTTAATTATTTCTTAACTGTGCACAAGTCCTTTCCTCCCAGTTAGAATGTAAGGTCTGCACAATTACAAAACACTAGCTACACAAATAAAGTCAGATCCAAACAATGGAAAAATATTAATTGCTCATGGATAGGCTAAGCCAATATAATAAAAATGACAATCCTGCCTAAATTAATTTGCCTACTCAGTGCCATACCAATCAAACAACCCAAAAATTGTTTCCTAGAACTAGGGGAAAAAATCAGAATTGATCTGGAAGAATATAAGATCACGAATATCAAGGGAATTAAAGAAATAAAAATACAAAGGAAGGAGGTCTAGCTGTTCCAGATCTCAAACTATAATACAAAGCAGGAATCATCAAAATAATCTAGTATTGGCTAAAAAATCGAGTAGTGGATCAATGAAATAGGTTAGGAAACCACCATAAAGTAGTGAATGATCATAGTAATAATGTTCAATAAACCCAAAGATCTAAGCTATTGGGGGAAGAACTCACTATTTTACAAAAACTCCTGGGAAAGGGGGCAGCTGGGTAGCTAAGTGGATTGAGAATCAGGCCTAGAGATGGGAGGTCCTAGGTTCAAATCTGGCCTCAGTCACTTCCCAGCTGTGTGACCTTGGGCAAGTCACTTAACCCCACTGCCTAGCCCTTACACCATTCTTCTGCCTTGTAACCAATACACAGTATTTAAGATGGAAGGTAAGGGTTTAATGGAAAAAAAAACTCCTGGGAAAACTAGAAAATGATATGACAGAAATTAGGTATTGACCAACATTTCACACAAAACACCAATTTAAGGGCAAAATGGATTTGGGTCTAGAAATAAGGGATATCATATGTAAATTAGGGGAATATGGAAAAGTTAAATATATGTCAGATGTATGGATAGGAGAAGAATTTATGCCCAAACAAAACATAGAAAACATAACAAAAATATGAAATTGATAATTTTGATTACATTAAATTTAAAAGATTTTGTATAAACAAAATCAATGCAATCAAGATTAGAAGGAAAACAACTTGGGGAAAATTTTTATAGCAAATATCTCAGACCAGGACCTCATTTCTCAAATATATAGAGAACTAAGTCAAATTTATAAGAATATAAAACATTCCCCAGTTGATAAAAGGTTAAATAAAGGATATAGACAGTTCTCAGATGAAAAAAAATGAAAACTATCTATAATCATGTGAAAAAGATGCTCCAAATCACCATTGATTAGAGAAATAAAAAAACTAAAACAACGCTGAGATACTACCTCACACCCATCACAGTGTCTAGTATGACCAAAAAGGAAAATTATAAACGTTGGAGGGGATATGGGAAAATTGGGGCATTAATATAGTATTGGTGGAACTATGAACTGATACAACCATTCTGGAGTGCAATCTAGAACCACATCCAAAGAGCCAGAAAACCCTTCATGGGGTTACAAGGTGTCAGACATGATTGAAACAACTCAGCAACAACACAGTAAATGAAGTAAGAATGGAAAAACGGGGCCAGGCATGGGAGATATTTAGGACACAGGAATGACAGAACTTGGCAATTGATGAGATGCAAAGGGGAAGTATCAAAGGCAATTCCAAGAACTTGAGAAGATTGAAGCATCATTAGAAGAAACAAAGAATATGGAAAAAGACAAGTTTTACTGGAGAAAATGTTGACTTCAGTTTTAGACATGGTAGATGTGACTATATGACAGCTGGAATTTGAGCTTGGAACACTGGAGAGATGGGAAATATGTTTTTCCTTTGGATAGAAAAAAGTGGAAGCTATGAAAGTGGCTGAAAGAAGAGAAAAGGAGAGTGAGGGGAATGAATTTAGGAAACACATTTAAAAGAGAAGATGAAAGAGAAGACAAATCTAGAGAAGAATAGTGAGAGGGATAGAAGATAAGTCACACAATACAGTTCAATGTCTTGGAAGCCAAGGAAAAAAAGAAAATCAAGAAAGAGGGGGAGGTATAGAGAGGCCAAGGAAGATGAAGGCAGGAAGGACCGCTGAAGCCAGTGACAAATAGGTCAATGGTGAGCTTGGAGAGAATTTTTTTGGGTAGAAGGACAGGGATAGAAGCTAGATTGCAGAGGTTTGGAGAGGAAATGGGTGATGAAGTGAATCAGAGTATAGACTATTCTTTTTAGGAGTTTGACAGTGAAAAGGAAGAAAAGATGATAGCTTAAGGAAATGTAGAGAGAAGAGACCATGGATGGTTTTTTGGTTAGGAAAGGTCTGCTCAAGTATTATATAGGAATACATTTTTTTAATTTAATTTTTTGTTGTCCCAATTATTTAGACTTGCCTTCATTTCAATAATTCTCTAGTCCATATGAGAGTCCTAAATTGTTTCTAGGTAAGTTAATTCCCATGTTTTTGATGGAGTTCTTTTCTTGTTATTTTATTTTTAAATTTATTTTAACATTCATTTAAAATTTTTTTTGAGTTCTGAATCTCTTCCTCTCTCACCCCTCCCCAATCCATTGTGTAGGCAAGAAATGTGATATCAGTTATACATGTGAAATCGTGCAAAACATATTTCCATATGAGCCACGTTGCAATGTGAACAGATTTTAAAAAGAAAGTCTCTACCCTAAAGAACCTGATGATCTAGTTGAGGAACTGAAACAGACATGTGAAGTGATCACATTTATAAAGTGAGCTAAGTTTACATTCTGGGTTCCTAAACAAGCATTTTAGGAAATGTCTTCTTTCTCTGACTGTTGCCAAAAGAAACTGGTCCCTCTTGTCTTGGTCCTGTCCATCTTGCCTCAATCTAGAGACTTCTTGGGCAATAGTTTGAAATCTGCAAGCACAGAATAATATTCTCTAAAAAGTATACAGAGGCATTGGGGATCCAGAGTGAAAAGGCTCAATGAAGAAGAGCAGTAATGATCCAGGTGACTCTGGGTTCAAATTGTCCCTTTGATTCTTACGGCCTCTGTCTTTGGATAAGTCCCTTAATCTCCCTTGGCCTCAGTTTCCTCATTTGTTAAATGATGAATTTGGACAAGATGATCTCTGTTGTTCTTTTCTGCTCTAAAATATATGATTGGCATGTAACCATGGAAAAATACTTTAAAAAATGAAAAAAAATATATGATTGATACACATTGGTGAAAAATTGGAAATGGGTTTTAAGGGCAAGAGCCAGGTCTGAAGATAGGAGGTTTTGGATTCAAATTTGGTCTCAGACACTTCCTAGTTGTGTGACCCTGGGTAAGTCACTTAACCTCAATTGCCTAACCTATGCTGCATTTCTCCCTTGGAAGTGATACTTGGCACTGGTTGTTCAAGACAGAAGGTAAGAGTTTTTTGTTTGTTTTTTAAGCCAGTTTTAGTCCTGCCTCTCACCACTAATTAGCTGTGTGACTTAAGCAAATCGATGCATTTCTCTGGGCCTCTGTAGCTATTAAAATGTTGAGGTTAGACTTGATGCTATCCAAAGAGCTGAGGTGTCCCTGAATTTTATTTACAGCCTGCCAGATGGAACTGGTTCCCATTCCAGCTTATCTTCAGTGGCAGGAGGGGGAGGTGAGGAAGAAAGCTGATTCCCAAAACAGCTCTAAGTGACACAAAGAAAGCATAGAAAGGGGGAGAGAAGAGGGAAAGGGAGCCAGATAGAAGGAAAGAGAGAGAGAGAGACAGACACAGAAGAAGGAAAGAGAGACAGAGAGAGGGGACAAGAGAAAAAGAGAGAAAACAGAGACAGAGAAAGAGAGGAGAGAGGAAGAGAGAGACAGTAGAGAGAAACAGAAACAGAGGCTAAGATAGAGAAACAGAGGGAAAGAAGGACAGAGAGAGGGCAAGAGGAAAGGAGAGAGAAACAGACAGAAGAGAGAGACAGTGGAGAGAAACAGACAAGAGAGGCTAAGAGAGAGAAACAGAGAGGGAAAGGACAGAGAGGAAAAGAAAAGAGAGAAACAGAGACAGAGAGGAGAGAGACAGTGGAGAGAAACAGAAACAGAGGCTAAGAGAGATAGAGAAACAGAGGGAAAGAAAGACAGAGAGAGGGCAAAAGGAAAGGAGAGAGAAACAGACAGAAGAGAGAGACAGTGGAGAGAAACAGACAAGAAAGGCTAAGAGAGAGAAACAGAGAGGGAAAGGACAGAGAGGAAAAGAAAAGAGAGAAACAGAGACAGAGAGGAGAGAGACAGTGGAGAGAAACAGAAACAGAGGCTGAGAGATAGAGAAACAGAGGGAAAGAAAGACAGAGAGAGGGCAAGAGGAAAGGAGAGAGAAACAGACAGAAGAGAGAGACAGTGGAGAGAAACAGACAAGAGAGGCTAAGAGAGAGAAACAGAGAGGGAAAGGACAGAGAGAGGAAAAGAAAAGAGGAGAGAAACAGAGACAGAGAGAAGAGAGACAGTGAAGAGAAACAGACAGATTGAGAGACAGAAACAGAGAGGAAGAGACTGGAGAAAAACAGAGAGGCTAAAAGAGGCAAAGAAACAGAGAGGGAAAGAGGGACAGAGAGAGGGAAAGAGGAAAGGAGAGACAGAGAAACAGAAGAGAGAGGAAGAGAGAGAGTGGAGAGAAACAGACAAGAGAGGCTAAGAGAGAGAAACAGAGGGAAAGAAGGACAGAGAGAGGGAAAGAAAAGAGAAAGACTGGAGAAAAACAGAGGTTAAGAGAAACAGAGAGAGAAAAAGAGAAAGGGACAGAGAAGAGAGAGGGAGAAATTGGAGAGAGACAGAGAAATAAAATGAGAGAGGAAAGGGAAAGAGAGGTTGAAAGGAGGGGGGAGGAGAGAAAGGGAAGGAGGAAGAGACAGAGAGCCTGGAGGAGTCATCATACTATATCAGATATGAAGGATTATCATAATTACAGGATTATGATTATTTCCCCATTATACAGATTCCATGATCCTCCAGCCATTATTCTCCTCAATCTGTCTCCAGACTCTGCCAGGAGCTAGCATTAGCACTAATTACTGATGTCCCTCTCACATAGTATCCTAGCAACAAAAGGAACTTTGGTGGCCATCTAACCTTGGATTCCCAGAGACAACAGTCCCAAAGGGCTGATGCAGCTTATGGAGGAATTCCTGAGTCATAAGTGACCTATTAGGCATTTGAACAGCCTGAGCTGTTAGCAGCAGCCCCTTCCCATGAAGCTCGGGTGCCCATGCCCCAGGATTTTCTCACCTCCCAGGACAGCAGCCTTTCTGGCAGTCCCCTGGCTTCCCAACAGGCCACTAGCTCCTTTGGCCTTCTACCCAAGGAAATCAGGGTTAGAGGATTTAATGGTCCTCCCTCCTCAGCTAAACTCAACTCAGCCCTCGCCTTGAGCCCTCCCTCTACATTAGAACTCCCCCCCCCCCCCCCATTCAAGGAGGAGGAAGAGGATGTGGAGAGTGTGCCTGGAGAGAGTTTTTTTTCATGTGATTCTGAAAATAACTCCAAAAGCAACCACAGAACCATCTCCAAGGACAGCATTAGAGGAATGGGTGCCCAGACCTCTAAGGGGACTACCAGGACAATTTGAGTCCATTAAGTAAGGACAATGTTGGTATTTTTTGGTCCTACATAAAATGGCCTCACACTGTGTTACAAACTCTTTATCATTGTTTTTCCTTCTTGGACAGGTTGGTTACCTTGGCCAAAAAAATGCCTCTGACGTGAGAAAAACCTTGAAGTTTCAAGAATTCCTCCCCTCCTCACCCCACTTCCAAACAACCTCCCTCCATGGCAGAGAGAGGAAAGATTTGGAGTCAGAAGACTTGGGTTCTATAGAATTCAAGCCTTCCCACTTGGGGGGGAGCCATTTAATAGCATTCAACCTGTTTCATCTATTAACACTTAAAAAAATGTTTTTAAACCTTCTGTCTTAATATCATTTTTAAAACAGAAAAGCCGCAAAGGCTCAGCAAATAGGGTTAAGTGACTTGGCCAGGGTCACATAGCTAGGAAGTATCTGAGGGCAGATTTGAATCCAGGACCTCCTGGCCAACTCCAGCTCTCTCCATTGTGCTACCTAGCTGCCCCATCTATTAATACTTGTTGTGAAGTTCCAATGAGAGCACATTGTACCCTCTATAAATGTCAGCTAAAATGACTGATGGGAGCTGGAGGGGAGGATACTCAGAAGATGGCTTGGTTCTCTGATGCCCTTCCTCACCCAATCTCCCACCGCTCCAGGTTTTCCTCATTTTAAAATTTTCATTTTATTTTTACCAATTACATGTAATAAATTTCCACTTAAAATTTTTCATGAGCTCCAAGATCCAAATTATCTCTCTCCCTCTTTCCTCCCCAGAGCTGGCATTCACTTAGTTTTCAGGTTACTGGGGTACCAGGCACGTCTCCATGGGAACCAGGGATGAGTCCTGAAGGGTTTTGCACAGGCTGCAGGAAGTCCTCCAAAGCAACCCTGGAGCTGAGGGTCTTGGGAACAGGTAGAGTACACAAGCTTTCCGCCTGCATGGGGAATGGAAGGCAGGGCCCCTAGCGCTGCTGATGCCCCTATTGGGAGGCACTTGAACCATAATTTGGTCCAACTTGCTCATCTTATAGAGTGGAAAAGTAATACACAAAGGCTGGGATTTGGAGCCAGCTTCTCTGCATCATCTTAATCTGGTGCTCGTGTAATTATACTGACGCTAGAGAAGGGACACCTAAGACCAATGAGCATTTTTTTTCTATAGAATATGTGTAAAAACAAATTTTTAACATGTAGTAAAAAAAAAAATTGGAGTTCCAAATGCTCTCCCTCTCTCCTCCTTGAAAAGGTAATTTGATACAGATTATACGTGTGCAGTCATGCCAAACATCTCCATATAAGCCACGTTGCAAAAGGAAATGCAGACCAAAAAAGGGGGAAAAAATAAAAAGAAAGCAAAATAAATAAATAAATGATCTGCATTAGGACTCCATCAGTTCTTCCTCTAGAGATGATAGCATTTTTTATCATGAGTCCTTTGGAAGTCTTGGATCATTGAATTGCCAAGAACGGCTAAGTCTTCCATAGTTGATCTTCATATAATATTGCTGTTACTGTATACCACAGTGACCTGGTTCTGTTCATTTCACTTTGCATCAGTAAGTCCACTATCCCCTTCTCCATTTCTTATAGCATAATAGTATTCCATCACCATCACACACCACAACTTGTTCAGCCATTCTCCAACTGATAGATACCTTCTCCATTTCCAGTTCTTTGCTATCACAGGAAGAGCTCCTAGATCTATTTTTGTACATCGAGGTCCTTGTCCTTTTCCTTTGATCTCTTTAGGGTTACAGATGTAGTAGTGACATTGCTGGGTTAAAAGGTGTGCATGTTATAGCCCTTTTGAGCAGTTTCAAATTTTTTTAAACATTTATTTAAAATAAAAATAAAATTTTAAATCTAGAAGGGTTGGATTAGTTCAAAACTCCATATAGTACACGTCCCAATTTTCTACCTTCCCTCCAACATTCCTCATTTTCCTTTTCTGTTGTAATTAGGTGGTACCTCAGAGTTGTTTTTAATTTATATTTAATCAGTATAATTGGGGTTAGCTAGGTGGATCAGTGGATTGAGTCAGGCCTAGAGACGGGAGGTCCTGGGTTCAAATCTGGCCTCACTTCCTAGCTGTGTGACTGGACAAGTCATTTGACCCCCACTGCCTAACCCTTACCACTCTTCTGCCTTGGAGCCAATACAGAGTAGTCTTGATTCCAAGATAGAAGACATAATAATAATCAGTACAATTTATTTCCTTTAATCAAATGATATAGTGTATACTTTTTTTCATGGCTATAGCTGATTTCTTCCTCTGTAAACAGCTTGTTCATTTCCTTTGACCAATTATCAATTGATAAATGAGACCTTTTTCAGAGAAATTTACTGTAATTTTTTTTTCCTGCTTCCTTAGTCTTGGCTGCATTCATTTTATTTGTGCAACCTCTTTTTAATTGAACGCAATCAAAATCATCCATTCTTCATTCTGTAATATTCATTCATTTGGTCAAATTCTTCCCTCATCCATAGAGCTGACAGGCAAAATTTTCCACGGTCCCCTACTTTGATAGAACCCTTTATGTCCAAATGTACCCATTTTGACTTTTTCTTGGTGTCTAGTGTGAGATGTCGGTCTTTTATCGAATTTCTGCCAAACTGCTTTCCAATTTTCTCATCAATTACTAGTGGGGCATTTTCTTGTACACTTATCTGTCTTGTCCAGTGCTCCCACTCCACTTACAAGGGCCATACCAACCCTTAACATGACCCAGCTACCTATTATTTCAAAGAAATCCATTTATACCAGCCTGGCTACAGGGGCAGAGGCAGTCTTGTGACCCACTACGGGGACAGTATCAGGTGGGGAGTTTGACTGGGGCAGTACACCTGTCAAACCGTAATGCAAGTGTCCTAAGGCGAGCTCAGGGAGGACAGAAACCTCCCATGGAGCAGAAGGGCAAAAGCTCGCTTGATCTCGATTTTCAGTATGAATACAGACCATGAAATCGGGGCCTCATGATCCTTCTGACCTTTGGGTCAGAAGCATCTGCTAGGGGTCAAAAGTGATGCTACTGATGACAACTTTCCCCTCAAGCTTAATTTTTTTCTTTTTATTCCCTCACCAAGTTATGCCATCTTTACCCTGACTGCTTGCAGGGAGTCAAGGGTAGAGAATTTGCCCTGGAAAAACAGTACACTTCCCAGAAGTCCTTCCAAGTGTTTCCTGCCTCTAGTTAATGTCAGCCCTTACGGAGCAATTCCTCTGATTAAAAAAACCAGATTCTAAATTTACTGGTTTATGGCTGTTTGGCATAAGAAAAGACAAAAAGGACAAGTTCAGAAAAACCTGGAAAGTTTTATGTGAACTGATGCAAAGTGAGTGGAACCAGGACAATGTATACGGTAACGGAAATAATATACAAGGATCTACTGTGAGGGCCTAAACCATTAGCAGCAAAGCTTGTCCAAGACAAGCACAAGGGACTCAAGCTGGCCACAGCCAAAGGAACTGTGGAGTCCAAGTGCAAAGCCTGCCATCTTTCACTATTTCCTCCATGACTATTGTATGTATGATGTCTTCTCTCACAACAGGAGCAATATGGGAATGGGAACTGCATGGCAGCACTGATATAACCTGTATTTACTGGCAGAGGTGGGAGAATCTGAATCCTAGAATGTCAGAAAACAATCAAATGTCTACATACAATATATAAATCAATAAACGTTTTTAAGGCAAACTATCTAATACATGGTTGAACTGTAGAGTAGTCCAACTAGTCTGGATACCGATATGGAATTACAGAAAACAAAACTGTCCATATCCTTTGATCCCAAAGATAGAAACAAAGATCCAATAAATACCAAAGTATTATATTTATTTTATCATTGTTTTATTAATAACGTTTTCATTCTTTGCTGCTACAAAAAATGGATAACCATCCATTGGGGAATGGTGGAAAACCGGTCTGAAAGGAATGGATTATTGTGCAGCAAGAGATTCAACAAATGGAAAAACATGGGGAGACTCGCAATGAATAGGAACTCTGGGAAGATACAGGGACAAGAATTAAAAGACAACTAGAAGTTAGCTTCCAGCCCTGACAAGGTGGCAAACCTTTCAGCCACGTGCCCCAAGCCGTGCTCCATTATGTGGCTGTGGATTATTACGTGTAACTGAAAACCCAGGTCCCACATCCCAAGACAAAGGAGAGTGAACCGTGCAGAGCCCTCAAGGCTGGGCTGAAACAGCACTTAGATTGTCACATGTTCTGGTTCCTTTCTCCTGGTTAGTGGGAAGATTTTTTCCTTGTTTTGTTTTTAAATCATTGTGGTGTAAAGACAAGTGAGAACTGACTGCTGCTTCTCAATAGTTAATGGTGGAAACGTGTATCCTGGTTCTGGGGCTGAACATTTGAGGCTCAATGCAATGAAGGGAAATGAAGGCCCCAGGCAAATAAAAAAGGGTGCCCTGTGAGCAGAAATGGACAGATTTCACCCCCATCTGGAAGCAATCCAGAAGGGTCCAGTTTACAGGGAAGCATCCCTTCCCAGAGCCATGTAAAGGCCATGGAGCTCTTTCCCAGTCCCAGCCCCAAACAGGAATAGGCATTAATGGCAGGGCTGCTCTCCCCCACCCCGACCCTACCCAAGGTCTGTCTCCCTTTCCCAAGTTGGAGAATGCCGCACCCCCTCCTGCAGGCCCCCTTTCTCTACTGCCTGGTTTTCCTGCCAGGATCTAGGCAGCTGCTGCTGTTCTGCCGAGACCTCTCCCATCTCAGCCTTTCCAGCAGGCCTGGGCACTTGGCCAATTTGCAGCTGGACTGACTGGTTTGCTTCCAAGGTGGAGTCTGTGGCTGAAGGGGAGCCTTCCCATCATACACACCTCACCACAGACAGACAGACACACACACACACACACACAGACACACAGACTTCTTCACCTAGAGGGCACAAATGGCTTTCACTTTGGCCACCTTCTGATTGCTCGGCAGCAACCCCTGCCCATTCATCTGGGGCCAGGCCAGGCCCCTGGGGCCTCAGTCTTCCTTCTCATCTTTAAGTTGAGTAGCTCAGGTGTGAATACACGTCACATACCAGAGGCCTCATCGTTTAACAATGCTGGGAGAACCCAAGAACCCCAGAAATAGTTGGGCCAGAGTTTAAGGTGGGATGGACCTTTGAGATCACTGAGTGTATGACTGAGAATGTCCTCCATGCTTTCAATTCACCTACGCTTTCCATAGAAAGTGTCATCTACTGTTCCTAGCTCTCTCTGCACCCCTGAAGACAACTGCTCCAGATCAATTCAAACTAAGATAAGCAATGGGTGGCCACAGTTCCAACTTGAATCTCAACTTATGGAGGAATGTTTTTCTGCAAAACCCCAGCTGAGAAAAGCCCAAGATTGATTTTGAGCCTTTCTTGGTCCACTTAGAAGACTGACCAGAGGAAAGGAATAGGGCAAAATAGGTAATATTTTTGGA
The DNA here is from genome assembly GCF_027887165.1 of Monodelphis domestica. Classification (NCBI taxonomy): domain Eukaryota; kingdom Metazoa; phylum Chordata; class Mammalia; order Didelphimorphia; family Didelphidae; genus Monodelphis; species Monodelphis domestica. The sequence goes on along the minus strand of NC_077227.1, from coordinate 715,616,265 downwards.
TACCAAGATGAGGAAAGATTCCATTTCCTGACATCACTGATAGACCAGCTTATACTGGGCCCCACATGGAACTGGGACAAGACCCTTAGCAATCGAAAACTGCCTTAAACAAGACAGGATGCATGAGTAATGGAAAGATTGGGGGCTGAATCACAGCTCCAGCTTGGCTGTTGGACAACCAAATCCACTCACACAAAAAATTCCACAAAGCTATTAGCATGGGTTGAAGACAGGTCTGTGAGCTTGTGAATGGGTTTTTAGTTGGCCTCTCAGCTGTGCAAAAATGCTACCTTCTACAAATCAGAACTGCTCTAGGGTGAAGGAACAGCTTTGTTTTGCAGGATCCCTTTAGCCCTCACCCATTATTTTGATTTTCCTAGACTACTATCTTGTTTCTAGTGATGGCAGCAGTGCAGGCTGACGGAGAACAGTTTATGCTTTAGGTTAAAGCCATCAACTTAAAATAATTCAGACAAATCAAATTCTCAAGTGAGGAAATGGTCTCCCCAAGGAGAAGAAGGGAATGATGGGCTGGTATTTCAAGTTCCTTAGGTCAACACAGGAGCAATGTGTTCCTTCCTACATAACTAATAAACATGCAAGGGGGAATGACCCGTCTGACAGTGGGAAAAAATGAAATGAGGACTGAGGTCAAAACTTTAGTTAGGGAAGAAACTGATAGGAACCATTGCTCAAAGTATTCAAGCCAAATGCTAAATAGAGGTGAGTAACAAAGAGGCTCGAGGAAGAAAATATGCCTCTAGATACCTTTAGTCGTTAAGAGAAACCTAAGACCAAGGAGGATGGGAGGTGGGAAGGTATATTAAAACACATTAGGGAATGCCGCATGGTTTAAAACACAAGGCAGTAAACAAGACTGCCATTTGGGGGGGGATGTGAAATAACTGAAGACTAATCCTGTATTCAAGACAGTATATCTGTAGAGGTTAGTAAGCAACAGCCACAAAATGGTGTCCAGCTTGGGGGCATGAGGCCCAGAGGCTTCTAGCCCCATCAAGGTTGGAAGCAACGGCAGTGTTGGGCACCTTCCCCATTTTATTGACTCGGCTCCTAATCACAAGTGGTGGGACGAGAAGTGTCATGGGCATTGTTGGATAATGGGGTCTTTTCAAGGATGACTGGTGCTTGGGTTCTGCTCTTTGATACCATGACAGAATGGAGGGAAACCCAAAAGGGCATCAGCAAATTCCCAGTGCTCAGAGGCCTTCTTCTATATACATTGCTGCTTCCTGTGCACATGGTAACCATATAGAATTCAGTAGAAACAATATGGCTGCTGCTCAATGCTCTTGTTTTAAGAGAACCTGTGTTCCTTTTGACAGGGACCCTATTCCTAGACCTCTTGTTTTGTTTTTTCCCAAAGTTAGTTACGTGACTTCCAGAACTCGATGCCACAACTGAAAGCCAATGCCACCGACTTCCTTGAGACAAGAAGCCATTGAAGGAAGAGTCTGTGTGAGTGAATCATCTTAAAAGAGAAGCCATTCTGGAACTGTGGGGGGAGGGATTTTCTCAAAAGGACACCCACTGATGGAATGAATGTAAAATACTTCACTATGGGACCAAGGGAATGGGTTGGCTTTGTTTCACCAATTACAAATGTTAGAAGGAAATTAGGAGAGGAAATGAGATGAGCTTACTTGACAACTTAAGGTCCATAAACCAAGAGGAAGAAGTCATATGTTGCCCCTCCGATGGGCTTTGCAATGATAAAACATAGTTATAACTTCAACTCAATTTATATTTTAAAGTAATAAAGTAATTTGTGGCCTGTCAAGACACCAGTGGAAGGAAAGTAGAGAAAAACCTAGTGAAGGGAACAAAATGGGAAAGACTGAAGTTCAATAAGGCACCAAAAAAGAAGAAACAATTGTTTCCAACTTTAGTCTTACTTACAACTTAACTCTTGCTGTTGGGACAAATGAATCTTTCCTATAGATCCCAGCCTTAAGCCACAAGGAAGACAATGAAAGAATGCTTTTAAAAAGAATGGGCTTGTATTTCTTATGATCCAGGGTGGTACAATTCATGGTGTTTGTACTGAATAACCAACCATCTCAGTCCCATTTCAGCTCTCCCCAACACTCCCCCATCCACCCCCTTCTAAAGTTAACATTGTACAAAACTATATTTACAAGAAAACCAGTTAAAAATGAAGGGTGTGTACAAAAATGAAGGGCACGGTTGGGAGGGAAAGGCAATCCAAGCAGGGAATGTCTGGGACTGAAGGGACATCCCAGGCTGGGCTGGGCCCATGCATCACCATAAAGTGTATGGAATTATTTGTTTCAGTATTTCAAGATCTGGAAGAACTGCCTCTTCCTCCTGTCCCATGGGATCAAAGCAAAGTGATCACAAAGAAAAAAAGGAGGGAAAAGGGAGTAAACAACAACCTGCATGTCCTCAGAACTCTCTCTAGAACATAGTCTCTGACATGCCTGGGAGCAAGTCCATGGTTGGGCTCAGAAGGCATAGCGGGTCCGGATATCTTCTAGTTTCTTTGAGACCTCAGGGGGAGTCCTGTCTAACTCTTCTGACACATTCTTCTGTTTGTTGGGCTCCATTGAGTTGAACTGTTCACAAAGGTCACCATCAATCACATTCTAAAAAAGAAGAAAGATCAATACCCTAAGGCTGAATGGGAACAACTATGAGCAAATAAGATAGTGAAAAGGCCTCCCAATCCAAGGATCTGAGTTAAATTCTACCTCTGATGGTTTCTACTTGTGTGCTCCCCAACATTTAATGTTGGGAGGGACTAGATGGCCCCTAGCTAATCTATGAAGTTCATCTAAGCTCCCATGACTATTTGGTCCTGAATACCTAGTCTAGACCAGTGGTTACTAGAAAAGAGATCTGGGGTCAAAAAGAATTGTTTCTGGGCATAGAGCAGTGGAAAAGAAGCTTATACACCAGGAAAAAAAATGATGAGGCACTTATTGATTATGGCTTATCCTGAAGATTAGACCACAGTGATTAATCCCCAAAGAATTAAAGGCTGTAAACATAAATGGACGCAGACTCCCATGCCCAGGGCAGGACAGTCTCCAACCAGATCTGTGTTTGTAAGTGCCTTTGTCAACTCAGTCACTAACAATTATTTTGATTCCTAATGGAAACATTCAGTAAGAGGAAGTCGAATTGGTTTGGTGAAAAGAGGGCACAAGAAGGATCAGCAAGATCAGTAAAGGAGCCTCCCAAAGTCTGATGCCCCCAGATGCACACCTACCTTCACAGGGAAGTAGTAGGAACGGAAGCTGAGATGGTCCCTCCCGCAGAGAGGGGGATGCTCCGAGCGTAGGTGCATCTCCACATGTTGGAAAAAGTCATGATCCTAGGAAAGAAACAAAGGCTGGAAAAATGAATCCCCTGATTTGGTTTCCTAGGTTAGAGATGCTGGGAAAATAGGTAGGTAACAGATAAGCCACTGATTTCCCTATGTATTATTTCAGACTACAGAATACATGAGCTCCAGGCTCAAAGAGCATCATGTTCCTCTGCTATTCCAAACCTTTCTTTCTACTATCTCAAGTGACGGGTTAGATTGCATAGAAAAGCTATGGTGGAGACAGGGGCTAGATTGCATAGAAAAGCTATGGTGGAGACAGCCAAGTAGAGTGAAAGCCAGGCCCAGAGATGAGAGGTTTTGGGTTCAAACCTGGCCTCAGACACTTCCTAGCTGTGTGACCCTGGGCAAGTCACTTAACCACCATTGCCTAGCCCTTACTGCTCTTCTGCATTGGAACTAATACACAACACTGATTCTAATATGGAAGGTAAGTGTCTAAAAAATAAGGCTCTGGACATAAATGAACAGGGGACATTGTGACTGGGGAGGCCTCCTGCTCCATTTACCACAGAAACCAAGGTCTTGGCTCAAACTATTCCTTAGCAGCAAAATAGCATGACAGCACAAACCTGGTGAATCCAAAAGGCAGTTAACCAATACTATATTTCAATGTAGTGGTTAGAATTCAGGTTTAGGAACTTTTTTTCTACTCTAGGAGTAGACTCAATGGTTTCAAACTGAATAGAAACTTGTACTCATAGCAGAGTTCACCCTAAATCCCTCAAATGCCAGATTAGGAGAGCTTGCAGGACCACTTGCCAGAGTACCCACCCTACTTAACATTCCAGTGAACAGAATATGGCTGCCTCCCTTGTCTTCCTGATATGAAGCATGAGGCCTAATAACTGCTAAATGGGAAAGAACCATCTATATCTATTTTTCTAAGCAGTAGCTTCATTGTAGGCTCAAAACTAATAGCAACAAATTATTCAAGGAAAGACAAGAGCCCAAGGAATAATGGGGCAGCTGGGTGGTTCACTGGCAGAGAATCAAGTAGGGAATTGGAAGGATATGGGTTCAAACCTGGCCTCAGATACTTCCTAGCTGTGTGACTCTGGGCAAAACACTTCACCCCCATTGCCTAGTCCTTATTGCTCTTCTGCCATGGAACTAACAGAGTATTGATTCTAAAAAATAAATGAGGAAATAATGAGCTCTTACCTCATGGGAGGTGAAAGGAACAAGGATCCCAATCCCGCCCGACAAAGTGGTATAGACAAGGGATTCTGAGCCTCCTGGGATCAGTGTGGTCTTCTGTAAGGAAAGCACTGTTTCCCCTACATGATAATTCATGATGACTTCTGCCTGCAAACAAAATCACACCAATTTATGCCCTCTAACTACAGTCTGCTCTGGCTTGCCAAGAGCAGTTTGATACTATTGCCAAGAATAGTATCAAATCTCAAAGGGTTGAGATGGACTTTACTTTTCAGGTGAGGAACTCCTCTCAGTTAACTGAATAGAAAAAAATGTTGGAAGTAATTCTATTAGATAAAAACCTGACATTCCAAATCAGTAAGAAACTGATGAAGGACTTCAAGAACACAATACACTCTAATGAAGCAATGATCGATTGGCAAAAACACTTTACAAAAAAACCTAAACACTATTAATAACCTGTCAAAAGATATTCCAATTCCCCTAATCACGAGAAAAATGTAATTCAAGACAACCATGTGCCATCCTGTGCTGTGGGGAAACAGGCTTTTTCATCTATTTTTGTTAAGGCTGGTCTACAGTCTGCTTGTACACAGTTGTCTGCATGCTGTCTCCTTATTAGACTGGGAACTCCTGCAGAGCAGAGACTACTTTTTGCTGATCTCTGCACTCCTAATGCTTAGCACAGTGCCTGGCACATAGAAGGGATTTGGCAAATGCTTTAAAGTTTACAGACTGTTCTGTGTATGAAGCCATAGCTGTTTTATTTGTTATAGTTAAAAAATTGCCAATAGCCTGAATGATCAACAAATAAGAGTGACTAAATAAATTATGGCACTTGAATATAATTGATTATTATCAGTGTCAAGGTTATTACGGCAAAAACCTAGACAAGACAAAATAAAATTAATAGAAACCGACAAAAAACCCTAGGTATACACCTTTAAAAGAAAAAAGTAGACAAGGGTAATGGTCCAACAGAGCCTAAAGTGGGAGAATTCCAGGTAAGCCTATAAGTGAACCCAAAAAGCATCTAAAAGGGAGGGAGAGGCAGAACGCCCTAGCTAAAGGCTGACTCAGAACTGGGTTTGAGTTCTGCCTCAGAAACATACTAGCTAGGGACAGCTAGGTAGCACAGTGGCTCTTGCCACTTCTGATGGAAAATTCCAAGACAGAAGATAAGAGTTTGAGAAAAAAACAAACAAAAAACACCCCACACTGTCTATGTGACTAGGTAATCATTTAACCCCTTAAGGCCTTACAAAACTTGCTAAAATTCTAAGCTACAAAATAGTTACCCAACTGAAACATAAAAGAATCATTTCTGGGAATACCCTACACCAACAGGTCATAGTGGGGAACAAAATAAAATAAAGGGTTATACAGTATTATGCAAGTGAAAAGGAAATAAAGGCCAACACGCAGTATTCCTTTGAGCAAACTATACCCCTTCTCTCCCCTCCCAGGATTTAAAGCCCCTTTTACCCAAGAACTGTTGACCCAGAGAAACTCATTGATCCCTACACAAAAATATTATTATTGATTTTAGAGTGGAGCTCCAATGGAGCCAGGAGCAGTTGCATGCAGATAGTTCCTGAAGGCCTGTCTTTCAGGGGAATGGAAAGCAGAAGAGGCATTGAGCCCACTGCCTGACTAAGCCTTGGCAGTCTAGAAACATTACTTTACCTTTTGCGAGGCACCATTGAGCAGTCCCCGGTCCCACAGAGCCTTGTTTCCTGTTGGGTCTTCATCCACCTCATCATTGGTATTGGGGGGGAGCCTCACCTACCAGGAAATAAGAAACACCACAGCTCTTTTCTGCTCCACGAGCTATGACAATAACCTGGGCAGGGTGACTGCTACTACTCTAAGAAGGGACCTAGGCAGAGAACTCCAGCAGTTTAGTAGAGATGGGCTATTCCTAAAGAATAGTTTTCACATTCCTGAGAAATTGAGGGGCTAAAAAAGGGAGAGGAACAAAAGCCATTACACTATTAGGGATACAGCAAAGTCCTAACATAAGGAAAAGGCTCTAAGGTCACCAGGAATTGGGTACATGCTCACACATTAGAGAAAATAGGCTTAAATAAGAATTAAAAGAAATCGGCTAGGGTAGCTAGATGGTTCAGTGGATAGAACCAAGCCTGGGGATAGGAGGTGCTGGGTTCAAATTAGGCTGCAGAACAAAGCAAAGATTCTAACAAAAGCTAAATAGTCAATAATAAATTTATTATTATAGTATAAAAAAGTCACTAGTTTGAGGGGGCAGCTGAGTGGCTCAGTGGATTGAGAGCCAGGGTCCTAGGCTGTGTGACCCTGGGCAAGTCACTTAATGCCCATTGCCTAACCCTTTATCATTCTTCTGCCTTGGAGCCAATACACAGTATTGACTCTAAGAAGTTACCTTAAAAAAAAAAAGTCATCAGTGTGCAATGGAGTTGATGAAAATGTCTCTCAACTACAATTTATTGTAAAATTCAATTGGGGGGGGGGGGGGTAAGAGGGGAGAGCTGCTGCACAGCTAAGTGGCTCAGTCATTGGGAGCTCAAAGACAGGAGGTTCAAATTAGCCCCAGACACTTCTTGGGTAAGTTAACCCCAATTGCCTAGCCTTTACCTTGGAACTGATACTTGGAATCAATTCTAAGACAGAAAATAAGGGTTTAAAAAAATCTAACTACAAGCCTGTTTTAAATGTGACAGATTTCTGTACTAGTCTTACCTCTTTAGTTCTACAAACCAGCATTAAAGTCAACAACCTAAGTCCCTCGACAACTAATAGTTCTTTTCTAGCCAGCTAAAGCCCTTAAATAAAGGAGGCTCACCACACAAATGTTGCCAAATTTATCTGCCCCAGCCACAGTATCATAGTCCAAGAGGCTGGCTGTCGTGACCCAACGGGGATAAGTGTCATCAGCAAAGATGATGAGCTGATTTTCGTTGCGCTTGTACCTGACCCAGATGAAACTTTCCTGGACATCAGACACTATGACCCGGTGTCCAATTGTCTGGATCCCAGAAATGTAGTTTGCAATATGCTGCAAGAGAAGAGAGTGGTGTAAGTGAGTCCTAAGAGCTCAGGAAGAACTCACTGGGGTCCACCTACCTTTCCCTGATCAGAGGACACAAAGATCAGGCATCATGATCAGGCAAGCAGCCAGCGGCAATACTAGCAATGACAATGATTGGTATTGTTTTTGTTCAAAGTTATGGGCAAACAGTGACTAGAGCTCAGGAGCTCTTTCTGAAGCCCTAAGAATAGTGCCAATTACAACGCCATGAGAAAAGGAATCTTGGGATCATCTGGGTAGCTTAGTGGATTGAGACCCAGGCCTAGAGACAAGAGGTCCTGGTTCTGGCCTTAGTCACTTTTCAGCTGTGTGACCCAGATCAAGTCACTTAGCCCCCATTGCCTAGCCCTTACCACTCTTCTGCCTTGGAACCAATACACAGTATTGATTCCAAGACATAAGGTAAGGGCTTTACCAAAAAACAAGCATATATATATGTGTGTGTGTATATATATCTTAAAAGGAATCTTCCTGAACTTCTCATATTTAATCAATAGCTGGCACATCACATCAAAGCACCTAATAGAAAGATGTTTGGTCTTCTGTTAACTAGAAATATCACATCTATATCTCTAATCTTATTAACAAGATCCTGAACAATCAATTCCTCATGGTTTCCTCTTGGTGTGCCAATGTAGTGCCCTAACTTCCTCAAGGGAGGCCTTTCCCCTAATATCCCAGGGACAGGGTTCCATGAGAAATTTAAATTATAGCTTCTACTCATCACCTCCAAACTGGGCTCTCTCCAATATCCTGACCTGTCTTAGTTTCCTCCCCTTCATATTACCTTATTCTCACATTTCCGGAGTAACTTCTTTTTCCCAAGGTCATAGACGCGCAACAGCTTTCCCACGCCTATCAATACCCTGCCCTGGAAGGGGGCAATGGCTGCAGGGACCTCTTCCACTGGAGTCTGGATGAGAAATGAAACACATGTCACAAACACCACCTTCCACAGATATAGTCTCATTTCCTCAACTGCTAGTGCCCGTCCCCTCCCAATACCTTGTATTCATGTCCTCTGTACCTATCCTGTACCTCTCACGCACACACAACTGCCTCTCATTAGGATGCCAAGGGCCTTATGAAGGCCTTTGCACCCTCAGTACATAGCACAGTGGCTGACAGCAGCCAATTGAAGTGTGCAGTTGCAGTCATGAGACCTTAATGTCCTCCTATGCATCCCAGGCATGTGACACCACCACGATGGCCACCAACTATGATTTTTTCTAATTTAAGAAATAGGTTGCTCTCCTTTCATTTTTTTTTTAATTTCCAAAAAGGGAATCTGCTTAGCAAAGTCTGATTCTGCCCTAAGTCTTACAAGGAATCCAAGGTAACTTCTATTTTACATATGGGAAACAAAGGTACTGAGATTTTCTGCTCTGTGTGAGTCATCAAAGAAGTGGATGATAACCCAGCTAGGAACAGAATCTGGGGGTTCTGACCTAAATTCCAAAGGCCTCCTCAGGAGAGGAGATGTCAACTTAGTTGGGTCTAGCTGCTACTTCCAAATAACAGTAACTGTTGTGCTAGTGTTGGGGATATCGGAGAAAGTCAGCTAGATGCCAGACAACCTAGAAGGAAGCATGTACTTTTGTGTCTTCTGCTGGGGGGTTGGTCTTTTCTATCTGAGAAGCAAATTTCAGTGAATCCTATCAAAAAAGGAGTTACTATCATATATAGGAAAAAACACAAGATAAACAATTTTACCTGAGGATAGTTAAAGCACCACATTAAGTCTGAAAATACCATTTTCTATGGAATTGCTGGTCTTGTGTCATACATTGCTCCTGAAACTAGTCAGACCGGTAAACAAGGGGCCAATTCAATCTCTCTCTGGCGTGGGTGGCTATTACATAGAGGCTTCCTGTGTGGGAGGACCTAGGGGGATGTATGTGAGAGCAAGTGAAACTCCAGTAGGAAAATCTCAGTACTATTAAGGATGCCACTGTTCTCTCATGAGGTGGACTTTAGTCAGTCACAGAAATAGTTCTAGACCAATAGCAATGAGGAGTCAATACAAAGTATAACTGGCAATTTGGCAAAGAGTGAAGCTGGACAGACAAGATCATACCTTGTGCAAGAACTCCAGTTTCTCTCCACTGTTCACAAGTTTGTAGGTATAAACAAAGCCTCCAGCCACAGACCGAGGGTTCAGAATGAGGTCCTTGGCTACACCCACCAGCACATACCAATCATCACCAGTATTTGAGAACCTACACACTGCCACACTGTAGAAAGAGAAAGATTCAGGAATAAGTCTTAGCCCAGGAATCTCTCAGACCTCCTATGCAAATGTCTACTTCTTTAAGGCTCCTTACCTAAAAGCAGCTTCATTCTGCTCCAGCTGGACAAGATCCAAGGTGTTTCCCTGTATGGGATTCATTACTCGGACAACAGAAGCCCACTGTCCATTGCCCGCTTTGGGGGCTCCAAAGATGGATTCTGGGAGATTCTCATTCAAGAAGGCAGCAGCCATCTCAGCTGCCAATTCCCTCTCATCTTCCCCTGCTGCTTCAACCATTTCCTTCAGAATAGAACAGAGGACATGCAGTGACCACACTGGTAAGAGTAGTTAAGATAGAGAAATTAAAGTGTGTGGTGGCAGGGAGGAGGAAGGTACAATTTGTTTAGCCAGTACAATTTTCCTGAATGCGTAGTTTTTAGCTCCTTTCTTCCAGGGCAGTGTGGTTTTTGCAATCTTAAAGAGCTAGAGCTGAGGAAAATAAGGGCTAATTCTCTGTTCAGGTCAGGATCTGACCTTCCCCCAAATAGCAGTAGACTATTGTGCTGCTCAGAGGCCTGGATTGCACCCAAGACCCCTTTAATGTCTAGTGCAGAAGCCTTTGGGTATCCCATTTATGAAGGCAGCAGGTCCCAGGACATAAGGCAGGTCAAATATTTCTACTCTAAATATATCTAGCTATCCCAGCGCTCCCTCAACAAGGGCAGGGAGGGATCATTACCTCTGCCATCTGCTGTTTCCTCTGTGCTTTTGTGGCCTCAGTGTAGGCATTGTGATCAGTCTCAATGATGATGAGGTTGTTGCTCTCAGGGTGGATGACAAACTTCCTTGGAGTATACTGTAGGGGGAATGCTACCTGGTTGAAGACAGCACCTAGCTTCTCCAAGGCTAAAATCCTAGAAGGAAAGATACGGTAGCTAATGGGTAACCCACTCAAAAGAAACACATACCCAAAAACTGAGGCTGGCATACTCCCAGATCTATTAAAAGCTGAGGCCTATACCTACCTCTAGTACTAGCAACAAATAACATAATATAAACAATATAAAGGATACTGGATTGGGAAAAGATATATCCATGGGATTGAATGTATAAAATGCATCTGCTTCCTGGGGTGGGACCACCTTTTTTCAAGGAGTCACCTCTTCACTCACTTGATAATTCTGTCTTCCTCTTCACTACAAACAATGAAGTTTGAAGAACCTAGTCTGAACTTGGCCTTACCTAATAAGATTACCCGAGAACTTCTGCATTGGGGTTGACTATAAATTCTTGTAGAATCAGAGTGCATCCTTTACTAAACACAAACTATTGTAGCTTTGGAACATTGGCAACCAATGCAACAGGAGACCCATCAAAAAATTCATAGGAGAGAAACGTGTGAATGGGTGAACATATCTCTTGGACAGATCACAGAACAAAAGGACATCCTTTATATCATTAAGCACTCATTCTAGAGTTCAAGAATTAGCTCAAGTGAAACACAGACCTAAATAAAAAGATAAAAAGGGCACTTGACTCTCTGGCAAGTTATCTTACCACTACTGTATAACACACTTGAACTGAAGTGATTCTCTACCCTCTAGTCATCTCAACATTCCATCAGCCTAATGTGCTTATTCCAAACCTGACAACTTATGAGCCACCTAAAACAGTCATCTCCTGTTACTTGTAAACCTCAAAATTTCTCAGACTTATGAATGTTAGGGGTTTCCCCCATTGGGGAATCTTCTACTTAAAAAAATTCCCTAGCAGATGGTGAGAACTCTACTTGAGTGTGGGGACTCCTTGCCTTGGGAATATCCCTACTCCACCCTACTTAGGACTGCTTTAGGACAGAGAGCTCCTTGAGAACAATGAAAAGTACTTTGATCCATGCTTATGGAAGGGACAGGAAGTTTTTGAGTCATGACTGTTTTAGAATTGATACAATGGGATACTAAGTACCTATAAAGGTGGGGCAACTTGTAAACTACTTAAACCTAAAAGGGTGATAACTTATTCAGAGGATTTTTCTAATGAAATTTGTTGACACAGCAGCATTTTTTTTCTGACTTACTAAAGAGATTAAAACTACTCAGCTGTGAATTCAAAATGGGCAGTCCTTTAGAAACATCTACAGTGATTGGTAGATGTAAGGACTTAGGGGAGGTGACATAGGAGATTTTGCCCTTAAAAATAAGAGCTCAGAGAAGAGCTGGGGCTGATTCTGAGGGAGCTCAGTTTGAGAAGACTCATTCTGAGGATCTCGATTTCTGACTCTCATTCTGAAGGAGAGCTCCTTGAGGAGCTCCTCTGAGGGGCTCTGTCCCTCTGGGGTAGGAGCTCTGGAGGCTCTTGAGAGAGGCCCTTTGAAACAATCTCTGGCTGGAAGACTCTTTGAGGAAGGACGCTGGCCTGGTGTTACTAAAATCCTTGTTTAGTCAGACCTTGTGGTGAGTGTAAAAAAACTGACTGATTCCTCTCTTAAGGCTCAGGTCTAGGCCATATTGGCTTGAGGCCCTTCATACTTATTCCTTTCTTACTCTCTCTCTCTCTCTGATTACTCATTGTATTGTTAATTAAAATCTCTATAAAACCCAATTGACTTGGGTATTTGAATAATTGGGAATATTTTTCTGTTGACCACCTTATATTTGATTTTAAACCCAAGACACTGTAGTGAAACATATTTCTGTGGTCAAACTTACCCTCTCTTATATCTATCACAATTTATATCTTCCACTATTTTAACCACTACAGTTTAAGACCTCAACCATTTTAAATCTCACATACTGCTCCAAATATCCAAACCTTTGCTCTGTCCTAAACTGGAATCAGCTACTTCTGAATCTCAAATAGAGCTGAGAAATACTGTTTCTAAGGTGTGTGTGTGTGTGTGTGTGTGTGTGTGTGTGTGCATGTGTGAGCATAATTCAAAGGTATCAAAAGAGAACTGAACAACCCCATTTAATGAGGATTGTCAGTTTTATCTGGATGCGTAGCAGCAGCATGCAAAAATATATACAAAAAAATTCTACCACTAATATGTTTACAGATCAAGCCAGTGGATTTTTCTCTAATCAAATGATTCCTCAAAAGATCTTATTCCCGCATTCCTTCTTGTACAGTTATAATTTCTTTATTTAAAATTTTTTATTTTTTCCCAATTACATGGAAAATATTTCCAACATTTAAATACTGAATCTCAACATTTCTCCCTCCTTCCCTCTCCCCCATCCCCTTAAGATGGTGAGCAAACTCAAAATAGATTTTACATGTGCAATCATGCAAAACATTTTTCATTATTAATCCTTTTGTGAAATGAAAAATTTATAAAGTGAAAAAAATTTCCTTTGTTCTGGATTTAGACCCAGTTCTTTTTCTCTGGAAGTAGATGGCATTTTTTACCATGAGTCCATGGGACAGTTTTGGATCACTATATTGTTGAGTATAGCTCTTATTCAGTTATTCATTGTAAGTATTCTTAGTTCTGTATTCTTGCTTCAGTTCATGTAAATCTTTTCAGGTTTTTCCAAGTTTCTCCTTGTCATTTCTTATAGCACAATAATATTCCATTACAATCATATACTGTAACTTAGCCATTTTTAGGTATACAATTGATGGGTATACTCACTTTCCAATTGTGCTCCCGTAAAAAGAGCTGCTTTAAATATACTTGTATATACAGGTCCTTCCTCTTTTCAAACTTTCGGATACAAACCTAGTTAAAAGGCATTGCTGGGTCAAAGGGTTTGGACTGTTATATCCCTTTGGGCATTGGTCCATATTGTTCTTCTGAATAAATGCATCAGTTCACAACTCCTCCAATGCATTCCTGTCCAAACTTTCCAGGTTTGAGTCTACCCTGTCACCAAAATAACTTTCCAAGGTGAGTGTCTTTCTTTTTTTGTTCTTTGCTCATTTTCCTGACCTTTTCTTTTCTTTTAGTTTAAAAAACTATTAAAGTTGAGCTCTATAATTGTGGTGAAATACTGTTTCAAAACTTCAGGTTATTCTGCTGGACCTGGGGACCTATTTGCTTTCAGTTCTTCCAAGGTGGTATGATATTAAGGAGATGAACTTGATACTCTCCAGGTCTGTGCTCTAGAATGAATATCCTCAAGTCCTCTTTTATCCCTTGGAACTCTGACAAGGGTCTCCTGCTACACTGTGGCTACAAATGCTGGTTGTCTTTCTCACCCTGTAAATGCACCCTAGGAATACAACTTGGTTCTGAGAATGAGCAATGCGACAAGAGTCTTGCAAGCAGAGCCAGCAAAACCACCTCCCTTAATATCTGTGACTGAGAGTCAGAAGACTTTGCTACTGCTTAAGCTATGCTTCAAAGTTTGCCTATGTACCTATGTTGCCTATGTACATCTCCACCCTGGTGCACTAGATTCCTTGTGCTGACCTTCTAAATTGTTTTGGGTTGAAAAATCACTTCACCTGGCCTTTTTGTAGGTTGTGCTGCTGCAGAATCCATTTTGAGGCATTATATCATTGCTTTGGGGAAGAGTAATTTGTTAGAAATTAAATGGGTACTTGTACCTTCTCTATAAGTATTAACTCCACCCCTAGTCTTTTTTAAAGTTACAATTTCAATAGGAATCCCTGAATTTCCAAATTTGAGCTATCTCTTCCTCTCCCAATGACTTAATAAAGTTAATTTTAACAATACTGTCAACCAATCCCCAAAGCCATCTTCTTGTGTGTTCTTAAGTCTTCTGACCCATTGAAGAGCTGGCACAGAAGGAAGAGAAATGACCTGTCATACCACCATCCTTTTGTAAAAAATAGACTCGAATACAGGACTATAATCCCCACGAGCCTTTGCTCCACTTCCCCAGAATGCCTTGTAATCTCACCTGGGCCGAGATCGAGAAGGTATTTAAGCTGATTCAAAGGCTTTTGAGGGCTCTCTCGCTTTTTTTGGGACTTCCCTTTTGGAGCAGAGGCATCTCTTCCATAATGTGAGGTTATTCTGTCTAGGCCTCTGGCTTAGGCACATGTTTCTTACTTGTATATTCTTTAATCCTTAATAAACCTCTAAAAAATTTAATACTCCTTGCAGAGAGAAACAAATTTCTACCTGCCTCAATCTCCCCATATTCCCTAATTTTAATCTTTACACTTTTGAAAGCACAGTGGAGATAATCTAGTTTGAAATGGATGAATATTTACAAAAATATAAATTGCCTAGATTAACAAAAAAGGAAATAATACTTAATCCCACGTCAGAAAAAGAAATTGAACAAGTCTTCAATGAACTCCCTAAAATCCCCAGTGCCAGATGGATTCACAAGTGAATTCTGTCAAACATTTAAAGAACAATTAATCCCAATATTATACAAACTATTTGGTAAAATAAACAAAGGAGTCCTACCAATTCTTTTTATGACAAATATGGTGGTGATATCTAAGCCAGGAAGACCAAAAACAGAAAGAAAATTATGGATCAATTTCCCTAATGAACACTGAAGCAAAAAGATTACACGCAACATATCACAAGGACTATTCACTAAGACTAGGTGTTATTTATACTGGAAATGCAAGGCTGGTTTAATATTAGGAAAACTATAAGTATAATTGACCACATCAATAATCAAAATAACAGAAATCACATGCTTCTCTTAATAGATGCAGAAAAAGGCTGACATAATACAACTCATCCCTACTAAAAACACTAGAAAGAATAGGAATAAAAGGGCCTTTCCTTAAAATAATTAGTATTTATTTAAAACCATCAGCAAGTATCATCTGCAAAGGGTATAAGTTAGAGGACTCCCCAGTTAAGATTAGGAGTGAATAAGGATGCCCATTATCACCACTATTATTCAATATTGTACTAGAATTGCTACCTTTAGCAATTGAAGAAAAAGAAATTGAAGAAATTAAAGTAGACAATAAGGAAACTAAACTACCACTCTTTACAGATGATATGATGGTATACTTAAGGGAATCCTAGAAAATCAGCTAAAAAGCTAGCTGAAATAACTTTAGCAAAGTTGCAGGATCCACATAAATCATTAACATTTCTATATATTTCCAACAAAGCCCAGCAACTATAGTTAGGAAGAGAAATGCCATTTAAAATCACTCCAGATAATATAAAATACTTGGGAATCTATTTACCAAGACAAATGCAGGAATAATATAAAAACAATTACAAAACACTTTTCACACAAATAAAAGTTAGATCTGAACAACTGGAAAAACATTAATAGCTCATGGGTAAGCCAAACTAATGTAAGTCATTCCCCAATTCATAAATGGTCAAAGGGTATGAATAGGCATTTTTTGGATAAAGAAAGCTATCAATGATGTGAAAAAAAGTTCTAAATCACTCTTGATTAGGGAAATACTCAGGTACCACCCTCATATCTATCAGATTGGCCAATATGACAGAAAAGGAAAATGATAAATGAAGGGATTGTGGCAAAAATTGGGATACTACATGCATTGCTGGTGGATCTGTGAACTGATCCAACCATTCTGGAGGGCAATTTGGAATTATGCTCAAAGGACTAATGCCTACCCTTTGAGTCCATAACATCAGGAGTAGATCTATATCCCAAATTGTGGGATATTAAGATTTTTAAAAAGGGGAAAGGATCTATTTGTACAAAAATATTTATAGCTACTCTCTGTGGTGGCAAAGAATTGGAAACTAAACAGTTATCCCTCAACTGGAGAATGGCTGAACAAATTTTGGTATATGATGGTGATGGAATACTACTGTGCTATAAGGAATGAACAAGATAATATGAGAGCTGGAAAGACCTACATGAACTGATGCAGAATGAAATAAGCAGAAACAGGAAAATACTGTACGCAGTAACAACAACAGCTATATTGTGGAAAAATCAAATGTGACATTTTGCTACAAACAGCAATACAATGATGCAGAAGAATTCTGAAGGACTTAGGGAAAAGAATGCTATCCACCACTGGAGAAAGAACTGTTGGGAGTAAGAATGCAGATGGAGTAAATGATTTATCACTTGTTTATTTGGGCATATGTTTTTAGGGTTTTGATTTTATACGGTCATTAAAAAAATGAATAATATGGAAACATGTTTTGTGTAGTAATACATGTATAAACTAGACTGAACTGCTTGCCATCTCCGGGAAGCAGGGAGAGACAATATGTATTATAAAATAAAAATGTTTTTTAAGAATTTTATATAGGGGGCAGCTGGGTGGCTCAGTGGACTGAGAACTAGGCCTAGAGATGGGAGGACGTAGGTTCAAATCTGGCCTCAGATACTTCCTAATTGTTTGACCCTGCGTTAAGTCACTTAACCCCCATTGCCTAGCCCTTACCATTCTTCTACCTTAGAACCAACACACAGTATTGATTCTAAGGAAGGTAAGGATTTTAAAAAATAAAAACAATTCTTTTTGGCAGCTTTTTGTAGTGGCAAAAAACTGGAAACCGAGGGAGTAACCTGTGGTATATAGTTGAAATGGAAAATTATTGTACTACAGGATCCATGCAGAAAAATGGGGAAAGAACTATATGAACTAATACAAAGTTTATATGGCAACAGAAATACTATACAATGGTCAAAGTACTCTCAGCACATTGTCAGGATAACCCCAAGTGACTCAGTATTAAAAAATGCTATCCATTGGGAATCTGATTGCAGATCAAGCACACCAACCCTTTATTAACTTCGTGAATTTTTCCTTGTATGTATATGTGGCTTCAGTCACAGCAAGGGGAATATGGAAATATGAATTGCATGAAAACACTGACATAACCTAGATTAGACTATTTACTGCCTTGGAGAAAGGGAAAGAATCTGAATCACAAAATATCAGAAAACAATTCTCAAAAACTGTTTCTACATGTAATTGAAAAAATACAATTTAATAAAGAACAAGAACAAACTCAAGACTCACTCTCTCAATTGTTGCTATCAGTTTCTAATGACATGTCCCAAGTAAGAGAAAAATGTCCAAACATGCATAAACTACTTATGGGTCCTTTCAATAAAAATAAGTATCAACTACATGTAAGAATCTATATGAAGTGCTTTGGGGATAGAAATATAAGAAATTTCTCTTCAAAGTGCATAGGAACTAATGAGAAGAGGATATCTATATGAATATAACAAAGGGAGATACATGCTGTATGACTGGTTACAGGAGTTTAATATGGAGATTCTTTCTGACGAGAGAAATATGGAAAAGCTGCAGGAAGGAGGTTTGAGCTGAGCCTTTAGAGCTAGGTAGAATTGGCATTCCTATGTTGAAGGCCAAAAATCCCAGCAAGTTCAGGGGACAGACACCACTCTACTTTTAATGGTCAGTGTTTACAAAAGGGAGCAATGGCAGATGAGCTTGAAAAGATGGGGCAGGGCTAGATTGTAGAACGGCTTTAACACCATGCTAACAAGCTTGGCCTTTATTCACCCGGCAATAAGGAGCCATCATTTGATCCCCAAAGGAATGGACTGCCTTGTTAAACACTGAAATTTGGCTCCAGGACACAAGAGGCAAGGCTATAAGGGTTTCTGTATCCCTTGATAACACCTTCTGACCAAAATACCAGTATTTTGGTTAATGACTTCTTCAGCACTGCTGGATTGCAAAACTCACCTTAAAGTGTTGGTGGAGATGGCCACAATGCCCTCAGGACACTGTTCAGATGCGAATCCAGATGCAAACTCCAGGGTCTCATAGGACAGGGGAGTCAAGTGAAATCGAGACTGGTAAGAATAGCTCAGCCAAGAGCGGCTTGACATAGCCAAAACCTGAATAAACAAAGTGTCCACTGAGTGCCAGACAGATTTAAAATCAGTCTAAATTGCTATGAACTTCACTCTAAATGTCTGAGCTGCTCATGCAGAAGATAGTAGTAGAATTGCCTATGTAATTTTATAAAACCTTGAAGAATGTACAAAAGCAGAAGGGGAAAGAGTCCTATGGAAAACACGTAGGCTTAAGAGCCCTGTGTCTTTCTCATATAAAGGAGCGGGCTGGAGACAAATGCTACTACATACCAGTTCTATGCCCATAGAGCAGGATATGGGGCATTCTCAGAGGGTGCAAGTATTCTCTCACCTTCCCCTATTTCTCATGGTCCCCTTTTCTGGTGGCAGATTCCTACTTCACTTACCGCTTCCTGGCCCTGCATCCGGACTCGGAAAAGCTTCACAGGGCGAGAACCCAGGTATCTTGTACGGGTGTCAGATAGATCACCAGTGACGGGGTCTAGAACAGTCCTTAAGAGCACACCATTCTAAATGGAAGGGCAGAGAAAAGGCAAAATATACCTTAAGTGATTTATGGTGACACAAAAAAAACTCATTTTGAGAAAGTTCCTCTGCAGACTCTAGCCTCACTTTGGAAAAACTCTAAAGGAGAAAATAGCCCTTCAAGGGTGAAGACATAAGCTCTTTTCTTCCTGCTCAAACATCTGCACCCAGCTGACAGACTGTGGCCCTTGTTAAAGTTAAGAGGAAGCTAACCAATTAATTTTTAAAATCTTTTGGGCAATTTAATAAAAATGCAAAGTACAGTCAATAAATAATAGCACAGCATTGTGCTTTCTGAAGCTTCTGCTGCCTCCCCTGGAGGCATCTCCCTTCCTACACATTTTGAGAACTACTAGTTTACAACAGCATATCCACAACCTGGGGGTCCTGGCCCCAAATGCTAGTGTGGGAACTCTGGATCACAGCCCTTTACTTTAACCTGAAGAGAATGACCCACAAACATTTCCCGTGGATTGCTCTTAATGGAGTGCCAAACCACTTGAATGTGAGCCTGCATGCAACCTGTGCCAGTAGTCTCTTTCCAGATCTACTCTTAACAGACTAGCTGGAGACCAGTATAGGGAATCCACAAGAGAGTTCTCCTAATTTATGACCTAAGGTTCCCCAACCACTTCAATGATGAGTCACTGGAGACAGTAAGAGAACTTACACAATGTTCACTCAGACAAGTTCTTTCCAGCCCCTTACCTGAAGCCCAATGTTTAGATAGAGGAAGCCAATGGAGCCCCTTTCTCCCAGCTCATCTTGCTTTTCAGCTCCACCCATCTCGACAATACAGAGTGATTCTGGCTGGGCAGGGAGGGCTTGCATGCTCAGTGGCTGGAGGCAGTCCTACAAAAAGATGGAAAGGAATAACTCACTTAGGAAGACACAATCAAGAAGGGCCCATGTCTAGAGAAAGCCTGAAGCTCTGAGCACTAGGGGAGCCTTCCTACCTTCTTTCTGGGGGGGAAAAAAAGAATGGTGGTCAAGTTGACCAATATGAGGGTGCTAAGGACATGCAACCTTCCCAATTTCTTACTAAGATACAGACTCCAAGCCACCTGTCAAAAGCAATCTGAATGGAGCTTGGTTAACAAGGAAGCCATCAATGAAATTATCTCTACCCCATATCAATGTAACTGATAGCATGCAAGGATTCCCACAATCCACCCCACACTGGACCCAAGAAAAGTTTGCACCCCTAAGGGAAATTCACATTCTGGGTGATCCCTTTAGTCAATCTGGAATCTACCCTAGAGATATTATGGAAATCACTCACCGAAGGGTCCAAAGAGATGATCCGAACAGTATTGTCTACCAGGCCCACAGCCAGGAAACGAGAACGTTGCTCCCCAGGAGGTACATTGGCCAAACTCATGCATACCACATCTGCAGACATCTCCTTTCGCTCCGTGTACTCATTCAGCTGTCCTGACTACAGACATAATGACATGACACTCTCACTATATATATATATATATATATAGAACCATTCTAGTCATAACCATGGATAAAACTTCATCAGCACAGTGACTTGGGGTCA
This sequence comes from Monodelphis domestica, assembly GCF_027887165.1. Lineage (NCBI taxonomy): Eukaryota > Metazoa > Chordata > Mammalia > Didelphimorphia > Didelphidae > Monodelphis > Monodelphis domestica. The sequence continues at coordinate 715,595,625 of NC_077227.1, read as the reverse complement.
TTTGGACACTCATCAAGTTTTATCCACTGACATTAGGTTCAAGCACTTTGAAAGTCATTCAACTTTCAGAACCAAAAATGGACACCAATCAGTTCGAGAGTATTCTGGGTCTCAAAAAGCATACAAGTTTGGGGACCTAAGACAAAGAAGTATCAACCTGTAGGCACAACAATCAATAATTACAAGACTTGATTTTTAAAGAAAATTAGAAAAAGATTTAAAGGCAAATATAATAATATATATACTATGAAGTAGCCATACCCACAGACTGCAATTCTTGAAGGAAGTAATAATTACAACATCCCTCCTTTTGGGAAAAGCAAGTGATGCCAAGACCACAGAAATTAAATCTGCACCATTACAAAAGGTACATGTATTTGAGTAAAGAGGGAAAAACTCAAACTCAAGAAAAATATAGCATTAGGCTATAAAATGTGCCGAATTCTCTAAAGCTGTTGAGAACCAAATGAAAGTTTCACATTTTACTTTGCATTCCTAAAAGATATAAGTAGAAACTTTTTGACCAGGGAGGGATTCAGATTAGTGGGGTTCTAGCCACTTGTCATCCCATGTTCTCTTTTCTTGTGGCCATATCCCTAAGCTGCCTGGAACACAGTAACAGCAGCCCCCACACCAAACACTAAGTTCTATTTGGGAAAATATATGACAGTGTTAAAGCAACATACGGGATCCATCTCAAAGTAGACTAGCTCTCCTCCTGTCAGGGCGATCACCACCTGCCGCTGGTTTACTGCACACTTCACAATAGTTTTCTTTCCTGGGGTCTTCCACTCATTTACTCTCTTATCTGCTCGGATGTGCCGGATGCCATCTGGATATACCTAGAGCAAGAGCAAAAGCAAAAGCAAAAGGGAGACTCATTTTAGAGTTACTCTGGCCGTTGCCCAAAACAATCCCCAACCCCAGGGCAACCAACTTAGGCCGGTAACTTCTAAGGTTATAAAAACAGGGCTCCTAGGCCCCAGATGAAGCCACTGTTTAAAAAGTTTGCTTTGCGTTCCCAAGTTGAGATATTCAAATCTAATTACCTCATACATTCTTACAAAGTTCTCCTGAGAATAAATGAAGTCTAGAGAAAAACTCTTGGTCTAAAATCTACAGGAGTAATTAAAATCTCAGTTTAGATTTGATACTGTATACTTTTTTGGGCCAGCAAAGACTGTGCCCAAAATAAGAGTGACAAGGAGCCAGAGTAAGATGACTTGCCCTAAAAGTTCCCTCACCTGCACCAAAGCATCATCCCCTAACAAGGAACAGGACAAGGTTGGAGTGGTACCCAGGAAACCGGAGTCTGTCACTTCTTCTACAGTCTCTCCAATAGATAGTACCAGGGTGGCATTCACGAAAGACACAATGATGTACGCATCAAATTCATCTAAGGAAGGAAGGAGAGGGAAGAGAGGAGCTGGTTAGTTTGGGACAATCAAGATTTGGAACCCCAAATGAATACATACACAAGGTAAAGAGCTCCTCTTCCAGCAACCTGTCAAGAGCACAGCTCTTAGCATCTGTGGTCATCAGCACACAATTAAAATATTAAATAACACAGGATGAGCCAGGAGCAGACCAGAATGATGGAGACTATGCCTAAAACACTCAAGAATCTGGGAAAAACTTGCTTCCAAATTAACCCAGTTCTTTGTCTGAGCCTAAAGGCATTCTAAGGACAAACTTGTTGCCACTTGCCACCAAAGCCACTGAGAACCCACATCCCCAGATGTGGCTGCTTAATGTTGATGTAGGGCTCTAGGGAGAAAAGAGCAACAGTGGCTTAAGGAAACCATAAAGCAACTCACTTTTCATTCAATATAGCCAGGTTTGTCTTTTTATTGGCTCCCAAGTAAGAGCTCATTCAAAAGGAGAAACTGTAAAGATCCAAAAAGGATTCCAAATTGCTTCTCCCAACAGAATCTAAGACTATTTCATGAGAACTCAAACTCCAAAGGATAGACGAGAATAAATAATCCAGTAATGAAAAAGACTACCAGTATCTTCCAGTAGGAATGACATGGCAAACACTGGCTGACTGGGGTCAGGGAAGGAATTTGTACTGTTTAGTCCTTGACCTCTCTGGGAAATAAAATGAGGATTTTTCATTATTAAAAGAACAATGACCTATTGGCCCAGACCAAGCCTATCAGGACACAACTTTCCTTTAATGAAATGCAGTTGGATAAACAAACACTAATGAGACTCATCAGGAGGTCAAAGACCTTTAGGTACACACATACTCCAAGGAAATGCTCCCTCAGGCAAATCCAGTAGTTACAGGCCACTGGTTTCCCACACTTTCAGCTCTATGTAACTTAAAAAATAGAAGCTAAGCAATTCTGTACAAAAGAAAGATTTTTCTTTTAAATAACAGTTAAATTTTTCTTTTTCTCAAGTAAATTTTGGACCTTATCCTTTCAATAGGTAAATTAAGAGAGAACACTGAAGGGAGGGGAATGGAGGGAATAAAACAGAAAGGTCTTCTCCTCAACTGTTATTAAGAGTAGCTGGTTAATAACTAAAGCAGAAGTTGGTTAAAGCATAATCTGGACCACTTTCCTGTTTTGCATATTTGAAGATGACGGTACTAACAGTACATATACTTACAATAGTTTTCCCATCAATGATGAAGGACCTCACTGAGCCATCTACACTATTGTCCAATCTACTTTATAATCAACAACGAACACTTCTGACATGGCCAGCTAGACAATTTTTTCTATGAAGTTAACTGAGTCATGAAGGTACCACCCCACAACTCTGGTCTTGTGGCACTCTGTTCATGTCACCTGAACTAAGATTACTCCAACAGCTCAAAAGACAATGTGATGCACTGATTAGAGCACTGGACTTGGAATAAGAGGCTACTTGTTTCTACCACTTACTATCTGTGAGAAGTCAGACAGACTGCTTACCTTTTCTAGAATTTGGCTCCCTAATTGGTAAAATGAGGAAATTGGGGCTCTATGATCCCTAGGGTCCTTCCAGTTCTATATTCTATATACATATATATATATATATATATATATATATATATATATATATATATATTTGGCAGATAACTAGTAGGGGAAAAATGACAGAGCTCTCTCCCACAAATTATTCGTACAAAAAAATCTACAAATATTCTATTAGATAACTCCGAATCATCAGCCACAATTAAAGGGAAATTTAAGTCTATTTCCCTGAGGGTATTGTCTTGTGGTTAGATTAGGAATCTACAGGCTTAATTTCTAACTGGGCAGTAAGAGTGAATTGCCTTTGACAAATAATTGCTTTTCAGTACCTCTGATTTAAGTGGAGATAAATGCCAAGTGCTTTGAGAGCTTCAAAAGGAGCTTCACAAGACCAAGTATTAAATGTCTTATAAAGAAGGATAGGATTTTCCTCCATTCTGATTCTAAAAGCAAAGGACACATTCAAAACCCAACGCTATTTAGCATATGCTTGATGAACCTGGCTATATATAAACCTTGAGAATTCTTTGGGCTAAGTTTCCTGGCACACTTTTAAAAGCTCTGGTATATACTTGGAATGGCTTAATTAAAAACAAGATTGGCAGTTTCTTTTTTCTAGTTCCCCCATTAATGGCAGTTAATCCCAAACGAGCAGTATGTACAAGGTAATGAAAGAAATTAAAGATCTCTAATTGGGCAGGATTTCTCATCATGTGACTCAACTTAGTAAAGTCCATTCCATGAAAGTAAAAGGGCCTGCATCTTTGTTGCAGAGAGGACAAAGACCACTAAGGGCTAACCATAGGATCAGAAGCCTGGCTCCCAAGACTGAGGTCTCATGCTGCAGATCAGGATGAGATGGTTGGTTGTGCTGCTACTGCCCAGCCTTTATACTCCCAATAGTAAATTCATTGAGCTGAGGACTTTTAATTGGTCTTGAAACAGAGACAACTGCTGTCCCCCATCACTTCAAAAGAAGTCCCCCTCCACATTCCTTAAATTGAAGGCCTTGTGGAACATCTTAGATGTCCCCCTCCCTCCAACTCTGAACTGCAGCCAGGAAGGGCCATTACAGCCCCCTACCCTCAGAGGTTACAAAGTAACAGTTAAAATTTTTTTAAAAGAGCTGGCTTTACTCATAACAGCTGACCAGAAATGCCTGAATATTTGTTACCTTGCTTGATGGGATTAACATTAACCAATGAAATCTGATCACCTGTATGGTTCATGGGCTCAGGTAAACTTCTACCTCCCATATTAGAATTTACTGTCACTGACCCTTAAAGGGAAAACTCAAGCACCACAGTAAGACATTTAGGATCATCTGCCAACTCCCTGCCCAGATTCTGACTGTTTATCACACGAATAGAAAAGACTTAGGTCTTTTTCTGAGCTGTAGGAGCAACTAACTACTGTGGAAACACTTCCAACAGGAGATGCTCACAACTCAGGCCCTGTGACCTGCCGCCTCAGCTCAACTCAGAATAGCAAAGACAAGAATGAAAATAACCATCTCTAGATGGTTCAATACCCAAACCCCTCCCACCCTCTTGAACTACTACCTCAATTGCACATTTTGCTTTTCAATTAAATCATCTACTATCATGTGGCACTTTCTTCCTTTGCCTCAACTGAGTTCCTGATACACTCAATAAGCCTCCTCCCCTGGAGACAAATCCATTAGTCTGTGCCAAATACAAAGGAAGACTAAACCTGATGTTTTCTAGAGGCTTTTCAGAGTCTGAGAAGCAGATGAGTGAGTCATGGTCCCTAAAAGCTGTGGTAGAAGGGGGAAGTAGAAGGCAACTAATTTCTGCCTCTGACCACTGAAGGTCTGGGCAGGAGGGTCCACAGTGTTGCTACAGCACAGACGGATGTCCAGCTGCAGTCACTTTCTGGGAGCTGCTCTGCTGCCAGGGCAGCTCCAATACTGTTTGCATGTTCCTCTCCCTGGGGAACATGTGAGACCCCACAGTAGACCCTAGCCGTAGGTACACACCTGTGGTGATCAGCACCTCCACCAGCCACCTGTGGAAGAGAAAAAAAGGCTCGGTATTGGTAGTGTGTATCACCAAGTACCAGCCAAAGTTAGTATTTGCCATGAAGACTGCAGCATGTGGCAAGAGAAGGAAAGGTCACTCAACAGCAACAGCAACACAACTACAACCTGGGGTTTCAGGAGAAAAAGAGCCGATGTGGGTAAAACTTGGTTTCATTTTGGGTTTTCAGCTGAGAGTAGATGATGATCCCACACCCCGGTTTTCTCTCTCAGGCCTCTGTGTGAGTCTGATCAGAGCTCTCAGGACTTCTTTTCTGGTAGGTATCACATATGGCCCAGGGTTACACACTGGCTTATTTCCCCCAGTGGATTCTTGATTCCTTGTAAGAGGAGGGTCTAGGTCTCATTCATATTTCTAAGTTCCATGGTTCCTACCAGAGAGGCCTGGACACACTAAAATATTTATTGAAGAAATGAGTGCATGAATAAACTGGGGTCTGGCCTTGTCACAAGCAGGAAGCAATTAGAACTTCCTACATCATTTACTGAGGGAGAACTTGGGACCTGCAATCTTGTCCAAATTTATCTTAACTAATGCCCTTCTATAAATCCTCACATCTTAGGGACCTGGGTCAGGTCAAATGGTACAATCTCTCACATTGTACTTTTCAGAAAACCTGCAAGACCAGAAAGTCACCATGTCAAAGGAGTGAATTTTGTTGTTGCCTGAATTCTCTTCTAGGGACAGCATAAACACCATGAGAATAGTTTTTAAAATTCCTTAGGAATTTTGAGAATTACCAGAGTAATTCACCCAGGTCCTGTTGCTTTAATGTTACAAGCAATTTCTTATTTTATCTACATAAAGTAGCCAAGGGAGCAACAGAACAATACACTCTGAAACCAGCCATAGAAAATGGAAATGCCCTCCCTCCAGGCAAGCAGCATCTAAGTGTTTTCCTCATGAAAACCCAGAGGAAGACATAGTGCATGCAGCATTCTCTTTGTGCAGAGATGTAGAGACAAACTCAGAGAGGATGCCATTTGCTCCTTCCAAGAGTGACCAAGGGGCACAGCTGAGGCTCACAATTGAGTTCTTCTAATGCCAAGTTAAATTCATGCCACTACATTATGCTGCCTTGCATTTGTCCTCTCTCCACAAAAGGAACAAACCCTCAAAGAATTCTACCTCATTCATCCCTTAGGACAGTATTCCCATGAAGGGGTCCATTAGGGAAAGCTAGAGAGAACAGATGGGTGACAAAGGAAATCCAAGGCAGAGTTGGGTTTTCTTGCCTGTGGTTAGAAACTCCCGGGAGCAGGCCCTTCCAATGCTACTGCCTCCTCCTTTATGTTTGCCCTCTCAGTAAATGGTAATGGGGAAGCACACCTCCTTGTAGGGCACTCAGTTTTCAGCCAAACCATCAGCTCTCTTTCCTCAGTCTCAGCAGGATATCTTGCTCAGGGCCTGGTTTCCTCAAACATAATTACTGCTGCTGGGCAGAAGAGATTCTTGGGAGCACCTCCCACTTGGCAAGTCACTAATGTCTATCAGACACATTTTGTTTTTTATGACCAAATAATGGCAATCAAATCAGGAATGAGCAGTGTAACTACTGCCTTGATGCTGAAATCTGACTTAAAGGGAAATACACTGTGGCATATTTCATAGGAACCTGGGGGACCTATCCTTGCAGGGAACATAATCTGGTACAATGAGTAACATCCTACATTACTCTATGGCATAAACGGGAGCAACTCTCTTCCTAGACATTAGAGAGCATCTTGCCTAGGAAAACTCCCAATTACTTGGAGCTGCCTTGAGATAGAAATGTCAGATTACATCAGACATCAACAACTATAGCTGATGCTGGGTCAAGTGACAATCAGAAGCATCATGACTGCAGCCTTCTAAGGTTGTGGGCCTTTGCACAAGGGAGAGTACTTGGATATTGGGAAAAAGTTACCTACCTTCAATATGCCGCCGTACAGTCCAGACAGCATTGGGGTTGCCAGGTAACTCTGAGACAGCCATTTCTGACACCTGGCAGAAGGAGACAAAGAATGAGACTACCAGGAGGACAATCCTGCTACCAACTGACTAGACAGCAAACACCCAAGATCAACTCTAAAGGCTCTCTTCCAAAATAACAAGCAATGTCAAAAGTACAAAGGGCACACCGAAAACCCAAGAGAGTGAGTAATCTTATTGTGGTTTCCACCCACTCATTCATTATTGCTCTGCTCAAATGTAACACAGATGAATAGTATCTATTCTGTTTTCCCTCATCATCCTGAATTAAAGGAAGACCTGGCTTCTAAAAGGCCATCAAGAGACTGCACATTATACAAGGGTCAACTAAGATAGGAAGGTTTTTAATCTAAGCCTGATCACACATTTTATGTCTATGAGATAAAACCAAAGTAGCTACATTCAGAGGTTCATTACTATAAGTTCAGCAACCAGGCAAAAGCAACTCAGAATATCTATGAGGACTGAGGAGAAACACTGATGGAAATAAATCCTGAGGGCATAAAACATGAGGATTATGGCTCTTTCAAAAATTAAATGAAGCAAATAAATGGTCTTTAATTTACTCTATCAGGTATCCAGTACCATAGGCTGAGTTGAGGTTGACAACACTGTCCAGTGTTGAACCAGATTAAAATGCAATTCCTATTTCATCTAAATGGGATGTATTATTAAAACATATATTTAATATGTGGTTTTCTTAAGTCAATGGGCAGCAGGCTGAAAGGATCTTTATGTATGGCTTAGTGCCTCCCATTTCTCTCTCGGTTTAAAGTCTCTGCTTTACTAACTTCTATGGAAACAAGAGGTCCCCTGTCTAAGAGTTACAAGAAAAAAGTGTCAGTGATATTCCAATGTCACATGTTAGCTAACTACTAAGCAGTAATGTGACCAAGTCCACTCAATGTCACAAGAACTGACCCACATCCTCACATATAATATATATACATGGAGTACATAAGAGGGGTGGCTCAGAATCCAATGACCTTGGGAAATGCCATCAAGAATGCTAAGTCAGGATCAGATCTCATCACCAAGCTGGTACCCTCATCAGACAATTCAAAAAAGGCTAAAGTTTAAAATGCATGAGCATTAAAGGATTGTAGAGCTGCAAATAAACTGAAGTGACAAAATGAGATATGGGACTAATGATATTATTGTCATTCAGTTGTTTTTTAGAAGTGTCTGACTCTTCATGACCCTGTTGTGGGGTTTTCTTGGCAAAGATCCTGGAGTGGTTTGCCATTTCCTTCTTCAGCTCATTTGACAGGTGAGAAAACAAGTCAAAGAGGGTGAAGTGACTTGCTCAGGGTCACATATGAGTGTCTGAAGCCAAAATTGAACTCAGGTCCAGGCTCAGAGCTCTATCCACTGTGCCACCTGGCTATCCCAAGTGATAATGATATCCAGGGACATAAAAGATGTTGAAAGAAAAGTGTCATTGACAGAAGAATATGCTTAAGACCAATGAAAATCAGCAGACTAATGAAGGGTTTTATAAATTCAATTTTTGTACAATTTTGTACAAATTTCAAACAATTCAATGTTTGAAACAACATTTCAATTTTTCTGAAATACTAAAAAGTAAAACTTGACAGATATGTAGATTTCATTTATTAAAAAATCCCTTAGCTTCCATGTTAAAACTGACACTAAATATTGGTTCCAAAGCAGAAAAACAGTAGGGGTTAGGCAACTGACCTGCCCGGGGTCACACAGCTAGGAAGTGTCTGAGGCCAGATTTGAATCCAGAATCTCCTGTCTCCAGGCCTGGCTCTCTATCCACTTAGCCACCTAGCTGCTTATTAATGAATTAGCGAAATCAATTCAAATAACCCTTTCCAAGAAGAATGATAAAGATTGGCCTGGGAAAGATTAGTCATCAGGAAAGTAGCATTTTTTAAAACAATAAGGCCTCAGACACTTTCTAGCTGGGTAAGTCACTTAACCTGAAATGTCTAGCCTTTAACCATTCTTCTGTCTTGGAGGATACCTAGGTATTGATTCTAATACAGAAGGTAAGGATTAAAAAAATAAAACCAATGAAGAGACCAATTCCTAATTCACTTGACTACAACCAAAGTAAAAGTATATCCTATTGCTTCAGTATTATCCCATGATCCCCTATCAAGGAACCAACCTTACCTCTAGTCCATGCCTCAAAACCCTTAGAGAAGATCGTGGTCCCCTGCCACAAGCTACATATAGCTGTGGGGTGTCTTCATTGGCCAGATCCGCAATCTGCATAGAGTAAGAGGGTTAGGACACATTTCTTTAGCTGTCACCCCAAATCAAATAGAGCCAAGCTGATTCAACTGAAGCTACACTGATACTTTGACTCTAGTATAATATGGCTTTCCCACTACCCAAAAGGCAACATCCATTTTAGAATGAAAGGAGAGCCATTCACTGAAAATGTTCAATTTTTTATGGACAGCACAAAATTCTTCAGTTAGTCAATTTACATAAAGTATAAAATCAAAGTCTGCCTGTGCAGATTCTCAATTACCTGAGATTATGGGAAATTCCCTTAAATCTAGGGTGTGCTACATTTTACTAAGGTACTTTCCTCCTTTATTAAATCTTCATTCATTTCCTTCAACTACAAAAGCAACCCAAAGTGAATTTGGAGCAATTATTCTCTCTAAGTCACTAAAGAAAAAATTAGCTAAATGGAAAACAGTGGTCCTTGGCTTCATTTTCTTTTGCTCAGGTCTGTCCTTTTTTCAAAATAAAGACTTAAAAGTCTGATGAAAAAAAATGTAGAAACTCTTTCCAGATCTCTTCTTAGAAAGGAGACAAAAAAGAAATCAATGTTCTGTGGCCATACTAGCTGTGCTCTAGTAATTTTAGTAGGGCCTGACTAGAATTTGTGACTTTTAATTATAAATGCAGAAAACCCCACTTTTGAAGTATCCTTATGAGAACTAAAACTCCTCATTTGTTGTCTATCCCTCTGATATAAGGAATGACATTCAATTAAAAAAATTTTTACAATTTGTGCAAGATAACTAGGTATAAAAGCAAAAAATGTCTGCCCTCAAAAAGCTTTTATACAATTAGAAGCAATAAAGTCTATAGATTAATCCCCCCAAGTAGTTTAAAGAGTGATTTAAATGAGGGCTCATATTCCCCTATGTAAGTCCCTCAAAGAAACACCACCACACTCCCTAGAAGAGTATGTATAGTCCTTTCCCCTTAGGAAAAGACTCATCAAAGACTTACATATCCCAACCTAGCCAGAAAAAATGTCCACCACCATCTGAGCTTCTCCCACTAACCCTAGGACAGAGGAGAAGGACTGAGCAGCACCTGACAAAACAGAATAGGAGAGAGACTATCCAGTTCATCAACCAATACTAAGTTCTTCAGAGGCCGAGGCTGGAAAAAGAATGTGTCTCCTTCTTCCAGGGGCATGGCAGATGAGAACTCTGGTTCTTCATCATCATCACCAAGATGGGCAATTTGATACAGGTAGCTGTGGAGGAAGAAGTGGTGAAACTTCAGGTAAGACACATGCCAGAGGATAGGAAGAAGAATATTCTTTCTCCAGAAATACCCTATATTAATGTTAGCATACTGCTATGGAATCAAGAGGAATTTCAAAAGTTCTCTTATCAGTATTCGTTTTTTTATTATTAAGCATAGGGAAAAGCTAAGAAGTTTACTGAGTCTACCCCAACATAGTACTCTTTTGAAAAGCAGAGTAATAGAGATGGAAATGCTGAAAACTTTAAAGGGTATGTACACATGCAGGTTATATAAACGTGGTATATACCATCCTAGTAAAATTGAATAAAAATGAAATTCAAAGTATGACCAAAATCCCATTCTACTCTAATTTTCACCTTACATGAAATTACTTTGTAAAATAAAGCCTAGAATGGAGAATTGGCAAATGGTCTGGTTTAACAATGCAGTAAATTCAAGTTCCTAATAAACGACAAGATTGATTTACCCAGCCAGACTAATGAATGTATAATGTACTGGTTGGCTCAAGGACAAACCAACAAAGGAAAGGGAAAATAATGACAGCAGATAACCAGAATAGTCAATGGCAACATACAATAACCTTATTCTACAGATGAAGCACACTTAGCATCCACAAGCAGAGACAAATTAAGTCAAATACCAAGCCCCAAAGTCAAACAGATAATTAGGAGGCAAAGCCTGGATTAAATCCCAGATTCCTGAATTCTAGGTTAGTATAACAGAAAAAACTCCTAGCTAACTCTCATATATAGGATGTATTCAGGACAGGCTGGCTCTTCAGTAACTCTTTGTTAAGCAATAAGAAAACAGGAATTATTTCTCAACACTCTGGGCTGAATGATTCCTTTTGGAAAATTAATTTCAAAGTCTGTATTCAGGATGGATTAGAGATAAGACAACAGTTCAAAGGGTACACTGCAATGGAAGTATTTATATAAATGAGTGTCCACAGAATTATTTATTATGATTTATTGGTAGGTAGGAAAAAAGTAAATAAGGGGAAGGAGGGGAAAAGGGGGGAGGAGAAAGAGAGCAAGACCATGCGAGAGAAAGAGCAAGAGAGCGAGAGAGAAAACGAACCCTAATCTAACTTTCCCATGTGGATGTTTATCCTGTAGCAGGTCCCCCTTCTGCCAGTACCCAGATGACAGTAAAACAGGGTGACTGACTGCTTCCTTGTTCACCATTCATACACTGCCCTCCATACTGTTGTCGCACACTGATATGCAGGGGAAACCAGACATGCAGGCAGTCCCCAGGGGATGTCATATTTGTGACCCAGAAGGGGTGGGTAAATTTCCTCACACAGAGGGGAAAAAACACTAATGGGTCCTCTCTTATTCTTACTGTCCTGTGCATTTTGGTGAAGGTTTGGATACTGGATTATACTAGGAGAGAACTGGCATGTTATTCACAGAAATAGGGAAGTTAGGTGGAATTGATCTGCAAAGAAAGCTCACTGCAATACAGATATTGAAGCTGGAAGAGATTGATGAGAAAATAAAAACTGGAGATGAGAAAACAAAAAATGTCTGAGCCAACAAGACATCCTAATAGAAATATTACAATAGGAATGAAATTGAGGATTAGAGAAGATAGAGACCCGGGGAATGTTAGCATAAAGGTTAACGGTATGGGAGTAAATGAAAGCTCAGAAAAAGTAGAGTCTTGTTAAAGGCCAGAATCCTGAATACCCACTGTTAAAGAAATTAAGATTCAAGGAGATAAGTCAGAGAGGTGGTAGCACTACCAAGACAATGCAATGCCTCAGAAGCCAAGGGACAAGTTTCAAAGAGGACTATGTATGTAGTAAGGGCAAAATGCTACAAAGACAGAGAAAAGGCCACTAGATTTTGTGATTTACATATTAATGATGACTAAAAAGAAAACTGAACAGTCACCCACATTTCTATGCTTAGCAATCCCTTGACTCTATCCTCTCCTCTTTCTAGATCAACCACAGTAAAACTGATTGACTATGATAATGGTTACTCACTGATTTCCAAATTCTGATGCCACAAAGAGAAAGCCTGTTTTGAGGACACACATAGCAGCAGCCACAGGAACAGTATCAAAATACTTCAGTCGGATCTCAGTAACCTGAAAGGAGATAACAGAAATGTGGCTGTGCAGACAATGGATCAATAGAGTAGATGAGGAGCCCATTTGGGGTTTTATATGTCAAGTGTGTTTTATAAAAATAAATCAGTAGCACCCAAAATACTGGGATACTGAAATGAACAATTATCTAGTTGTTGCATGGCACACATCCATAAAATTAAGAACAGTTAAGAGATTATATGTCAGGGGGCAGCTTGGTAGCTCAGCTCCCTAGAGATGGGAGGTCCTGGGTTCAAATCTGACCTCAGAAACTTCCCAGATGTGTGACCCTGGGCAAGTCACTTGACCCCATTGCCTAACCCTTACCACTCTTCTGCCTTGGAGCCAATACACAGTATTGACTCCAAGATGGAAGGTAAGGGTTAAAAAAAAAGAGAGAGATTATATGTCATCACTTTCTGCCCAATGAGAAATGCAGCTCTCTACTTCAAGTAACTTCTACTAATCTGAAAATCTCTATCCATCCTATCTAAAAAGAGAATGAACCAGTAATATAAGCTTCAATGAAGGAAGATAGCATTAAAATGTAAGATGACACAAGGAAAGCCTCAGCCAACCACATTCATCATGAACATTAATTCCAAGAAATAACAATGTTATCACATCCTTTCTTAATATACGCACCATGTCTTCGTCTGTCTCCAAAGTGATTTTGAAAATGTCTCCTTGCTCAGTTTGTGCCAAAAAGAAGAACATAGATTTGGTCTTATGGGTGGCAGAGCAGACAAAAATCATTCCTCTCTCAGGGTCATCCAAATCATTCTACAAAGGCAAACACAGATATGTAGGATCTTAGAAATGATCTTTTTTCTCAAGAGAATCAATCACTGAGCCTGAAGCCAAGGCCATCATTTTAGCAAGAGCAAATACTGATCTGGAAAATCTCCCTTTTCAAAAGATAACTCCTTATTTTCTAGAAACATGGCCAAATTAAAACTCTTATCTGCGCGGGGGGGGGGGGGGGGGGGGGGGGGGAGCTGGGTAGCTGGATTGAGTCAGGCCTAGAAGCAGGAGATCCTAGGTTCAAATCTGGCCTCAGGCACTTCCTAGCTGTGCGACCCGGGCAAGTCACTTGACTCCCATTGCCTACTCTTCTGCCTTGGAGCCAATACACAGTATTGACTCCAAGAGAGAAAGGTTTAAAAAAATAAAATTAAAATAAAAAATAAAAAACTCTATCTGCCCTATGTCATCAATAGATGTCTCAACAATGCTAATGATGGAGACTGGGGCCAATGTAATGACTCAACCATATGTGAAGCTCAGTGCCCGATCAGATTCAGAGAGGTAAGTTTTTGTCTTCAGAGAAAAAAGTTTCAGAGAAGATTCATGAAATAATCATCATTTCAGGCAATAAAGACTTCATATACAATTGGCTTATGACACAAGAAATTACTATCAAGATCAATCATCTGTCACTTCTTTTACCTCTTCCTCCTGTAAGCTCAAAATGCTATTATTAGCAAGAACTTACATCTCATTCAGTTTTTTCAAATTCTTCCCACTAAGTTCCTTTCACCCACAACAAAATCCAAAGAACACTCTTCAAGAGCTTGCCAGATAAAGCATTTTCTTGCTTTCCAAACTGCAGGAAATCTCCTCTACTATAGGGTAAGAAACATTATGAACATTCAGTGTTTAGTAACTAGATATTTACTTTTGCTCTCACACTACTGCCTCAACACAATCAATGATCATTAAGCAGATCTAACTTGCTAAGTACTATACAGCAAACAAGGAATAAGGAATAGTTTCTCCAAAAGACCTAGAGCCTTATAAATTTGAGATTACCTTCTGGTAATTAAAATTAAGTTCTCTTAATACAACCAACTGTTTCATCTCATGTTCCTTTTTCATTGCTATTCTCAAATATCCCTCCCCCTCTCCCCAGGCCCAAAAGGTCTCACCCGCCTCCTAGGAATAGGACATCTGATATCAGGCTGATCACCAAAGTTCTTATAGGTGATATAGTTTTCAGAACAGATCAATACACCACTTGGACCATCTGAGCCTCCTGGTACTAAGGGATGAAACAAAACATGTCAGTGAAGACAAAATAATCTCAAAATCTTAACAATTCTCTCTCCCAAAGGCAGAATGGCTAAATGTACACAGTATGGTTGTTGACTATTTTGTGGACATGAAAAATGCAACATTTCCCTTTTGGAGGTTGGATAAGGGAAAGTCAATCATAATATTTCAGTACGTATGAAAAATAAAACCCTCACAAATGGTAACATTTTGAATCATGTAACTTGGATGTGTGACATCAACCCCTCCAAATTTTTTATCCTTGTTTTCTAGGCCAGTTCCCTCTCTGTAAAAGGAGAAGGTTGGGCTAAGTGACTGCTGAGATCTCTTCTAACTCTAAATCTAATATCCTATATCTCCTCCTATCTATATAATATCTATCTCCTATATGGGGAAAATCTCTATGAAATCCTGGCGTGGGGTTGAGACAATGGGGTCAAGTGGGGGGACATGGGGTAATATGAATTGGGACTTGGCAAAATTTAAATTGCTGGCTACCACTCTTTCTGTAGCCCTTGGTTGGTGATGGCTGGGTGTGGTGGTTGCTATAATGAAAATGGACTGAAGATGGATCAGCCCAGTTCTGCAGAAAAAATGCCTCGTGTGCTAGAATTGGTGCTAGGTGATCTAATCAGGTAAATGGTATCTATCCAGATCTGACCACTGTAAATACAGCTCCCTTTTATCTGTCTGTAAAGCAGGCTAGGAATCATAACTTTAATAAATCTAAATGTCTTTTTATGATCCTTTGAAGTAGAACTACTGTGGGAATTGGGGCTATAAGTTTGGGGGAGGCAGAAATTTGGGGGAGCCCCAAAGAACCTAGGGAACTTTTTCAGTATTTGAAATTAAAAACAAAAACCCACAAAAAAAATTGTCAGGTCAAAGTTAGGGATCATTTCTCATCACATATACCTGTCCCCCAAGCTCTCTTCTCAATAGTACTTATGTGTTCTGATAATATTAAAATGCTCCAAATGAATTTAAATTCATTTTTACCTAATTCCAAGAGATGGCAAGCTCCAAGGGAAAGAATCCTATCAACTGTCATGTTCCTTTATAGCCTTCATAATACAGGGTTTTGGCAAAGATACTTCAAAAAAATTTTTCTAAGGATAATTTAATTTCCCTTTTATCTTCTTAAATATAAAATTCCTGCCTTCCCTTCCCCAATGGTTTTCCCACTTAAAAAATTGGGGAGAGTGATGAATGAAATGATCTTTATGATCTCTGCTACTTCTAAAATACTCATGTTAGCATCATTCCTTTTATTTCATTCCTCTTCTCTATAGCTAAACATTCCATGAAAACCCTAAACTACAACTTTCTTATCTCCTGACATGTTAATATGGAATCGAATCTTCCCTAACATTTTCGAAAATCTTCCCTCCTGCATTCAAATACTCAGATTCAACGTCTTTCAACTTTTCATAACCGTTACACACAGAATCTTTCTACTTGACCCTACCAAATAGTCCCCAATTTTCCCCCTTTCACTCAGAAAAAAAAATCCACAGAATGCAAGGTTGGTATCTGCTTCCTATCTATTTGTATCATATCCTTGCAGACCTTACTGTAATCTAGCTTCAGCTTTTGCTGAAATTATACTTAATCTCTGGGACAGTTTCCTCATCTTTATATATGATGCCTTTGGATTTCAATCTCTAGTTGTCACTCATGATCCTATGCTCCTCAAATGGATTTCATTAAATCTAAGGGACTTATTTCAACCTTTGTTTTCTGCTATTTCCTGTTCTATCTCCCTATTAACAAATTCCTTCTTTCCATGATTCCCATGCTGGGTTTCTGTGACAATGAATGAAGTTCCTGATTCTTCTCTGTAGGCATCTTTTACCCTGATTCCCCTCCATCCTAAAACTATCTTTACTCCTCTGCTTTCTCTTCTTTACACTCCCAACTTTAGTGAAATCATCAACCTTATGGTTCCCACCAGTCAGGAGTACAGACCATTCCTACAGGTAACTTATATTTTCCTGAGGTGAGGCCAAACCAACCAAGGAGCAACAAGATGAAGGGCAGGAAGAAGCTTAAGGAAGGGGGCTACCTGTAATGAGGAAGTTGCCATGCTCCTCCAAGGGCTCACTGTATTTTCGGACTACATGGTTTAACCCTAAATCTAACTCATAGAAAGTGAGTGTCTGTTGGGTATTGGCTGCTGCTTCTCCCGTTGGATCATTATCTGCTTCCTATAGAAAACAAAAAGCAGAGGAGCAAAAACTATGTTAAAACCAAGACATGACAAAAATCCCTTTTTTTCCTTTAGCAAATGATCTCAAACCTCTCCCATTAGACTCTAAGCCAGCCCTCCCACCACCCCCATCCCCTTTTGCCTTTTTTGTGTCCCCAATGTGCTTAATCAATGGTTTATTGATTTTGATAGATAACTCAAAGTAGAACATTCATGCAAATCAATTCCTAAACATTTTTAAGGTAAAAGGCAGAAGTGGAGAGGGCATGAAAACAGAGGCACTCCTTAAAAAGTACTGATCCAAACTGAAGCAAAGAGAAAGAACCTAATCTACCTACTTTACCTCATAATCCATCTCCAGACAGGCGAACATGGGATTTTCAAATCCAACATCTACTCCTACCACATGATAGACCAAAGTATTCGCCTTGTGGGCTTCCAAAGGTGAAGAAATGGTAAGGCGGGCAGCAGCGTCTCTGTTCAGAATATAAACCAATTTTTGCTTCTCGATGGCACCTGAAGGTGGAGACAAATCACAAATGAGTTCCCTAGCACGAGAAAATAAATTAACAACTCGTATATCATAAAGAGCTGGAAGGGCTCCCCAAAACCATCTAGTTTAAACCCTTTCTTTTTCATACAGTAACTAGTGTTAGTGAGGATCTGAAGCCAAGCCTTCCTGTCTAAATGTGCTATAATGTGCCATACCATGTGGTCTCTCAAGTTCAGTAGCCAATAAATATGTAACTCATGCTTCATATCTCCCATAATCTATCCACAACACTGTATTTTCTCTTTGCGCCTACAAACTTCCTTTAAAAATTGGCTTGTTAAAAAAATAAATTAAAAAATAAAAATTGACTTGTGTATTCCTACTTAAGATAATTTGGGGCCTAGCAAAAAATTATTTTCAGAGAGCAAATGTTCTTGATATTTTAGGAAGACTAAGAATTTCCCTCTTAAAGCCTGATCAGTTACACCATATTTTCTCCAGAAGAAATCTCAGAGAAGAGACATGAATGTGAATCATCATTTCAGGCTGATGAAAACAACCATAACCCAAAGCCAAATGAACCAACCTCCTACTCCCATACCCCCCAAAACAGTCAATCTCCACTCCCAACCATAGCTAAAATTTTTTTTTTGAAAGAAGGATATTGGCTATCAAGGAGTTTCTGAGATTGAACCCAACAGTTTAAAAAAACAAACAAAAACCACAAGTCACTTTAGACCTACACCAATGACACATTTTACCAATAAGTAATTGTAGAGTTGCAATGACATCTTGCTGAAAGAAACCTTGCATTTTCTAAACAGCTTAACCCATTTAATCTTAGAAACTAGAATTCCCAGCACAAAGCAACATCATCTTTAACTCAGGCATCACAGTACAACCATAGCCATAGAGTATCCAGTTGCAAGCATCACTTACTAATCATGACAGCTCGGCCTTTGGGATCAACAGCTAAGAATTGTCCAGGTACAATTCGGCGACAACCACTTTTGCCAAAAGTTTCTTGATGGATCTTCTCAAACATGTTCTTGGATGGCTGGTACTCCAGGATGACAATTCGGCCTGAGTCACTGCCAACCACAATATAATCTTTTGTACCACCTGTCAACCTGAAGGCCATGAGAGATCTGATAACACCAAACACTTCTACAGTCAATAGGGTGTGCACCTTCCCAGTGTTAGGATCTGGGCGAAGCAGCTCCAAGATCTTCCCTCGAGACACAACAATCTCCTGTTGTTTGGTTCCTAGATCACCAAAGAAAGAAGATAATCATGAATTATCATCTCAATTTATCTGAAAAAGCAATACAAAAGTGCTGACAAATCAAGGTAAATTATCTCTATTAAAAATGCATCGAGCAACAAACTGCATAAAAAAGAATTTTATAACCTATTCTATTTAATAAGTCTCTATGCCATTTCACTGAGTGTCTCCCCCAATCCCTGCAATATTCTTTTCACTATCCGAAAAGCTCTAGCTTTATTCTAGATTCAGCTCTATCTTCTACATGGGTCCTCAGTGCTACAGGTGTTCTCTTTCCTCAAAAGACTTCCTTTTCATGTTGGTTATATTCTATGCTATTTCACATACATGTACCTCTTTCTTACCTGAGGACAGGTAACCTGTGTTCTTTGTAACCTCTTCCCACTCTACCCTGAATTTAGCACACAGTAAGCACTGAATTCTTATTGACTGACTGACTTGTATATCCTATTTCTCCAGATAGACTGGATGCCTTGAGCAAAGGCATTGGATCTTTCTCACCCAGAACCTTGGGGTTCAATTAATGTTTGCTGAATTGCTGATGACTTGAAAAATCTAGGGAAATAAGAAAACAACCTTGAGGTGACCAGTTACTATACCAACCTTAGGGATTATGAGAAGGATTAAACTAATTCAGATTTGCAAACTGCTGGCTCTACCCAACCCTATGAGATAACCTGAGAATTGCATTTGTTAATTAGCTAAACAAAAATGACAAATGCTACTTTGTTTTCAAAATGTCAATACCATGACCAGAGAACTTACCTGAGAAGTTGCCATGAATGGCAAAGCTGATACCAGTGGCTCGCTGCAAGGTCAAGTTGTACAGGAACATGGTGGCAAGGTAGCAGGGTCACCCAGGACCTCTGAATTCAAGTTTTGGTATAGACCTGCTCCAAGATGCACTAAATACACAAAAATGTAAGTTAAACATAAATCGTTAGTTTTATAGCTTGGTTTAGATGGTAAGTGGGAGTGAACAAAGAAAAGACTTTGTAGGTTCTCAGTATTTCCTCTTGAAAATATTAAAGCTAGAATGCAGCCTAGGGTGTCCACAATAAAAAGCATTTCCACCTAGAGAAAGTTAGCAAATTAGCTCCAATTTAAAAGGGCTCTTGAGCTGGGTCAACAGTGTAAG
Source organism: Monodelphis domestica (assembly GCF_027887165.1). Taxonomy (NCBI): domain Eukaryota; kingdom Metazoa; phylum Chordata; class Mammalia; order Didelphimorphia; family Didelphidae; genus Monodelphis; species Monodelphis domestica. The sequence goes on along the minus strand of NC_077227.1, from coordinate 715,575,856 downwards.
GAGTCTGTCTTAAGATGGATGGAGCCTGGAGATCTGGGTTCAGATGTAGCCTCAAAAACTTCTAGCTGTGTGACCCTGGCCAAGTCACTTACCCCCCTCCCCCCTTGCTTTAGTCCTTACAGCTTTTCAGACTTGGAAGGGTTTAAAAAGTTAAAAAAAAAAAAAAGACAGCCAGGTGGCACAATGAACGGAGCATTGGACCTGGATTGAGAAAGATGCAGGCTCACACATTCTTTAGCTCGGTGATCCTGGGTGAGTCACTATTTGCCCATTTGTAAATTAGGAATAACAGCACCTATCTTCCAGGATTTTGAGGATCAAGGAAAAAAGGAAACAAGGTTTTTTTCTTAAAGCTTTACCGTCTACAGTCACCAGTTAGGGTCTGGGCCAGGATTTGAACTCAGGCCTCTGGGATCGGGGTGGTGGAGAGGGCCGCCTAGATTGGACCTCCGCCCCCAACAGTCCTGGCCCCTAAGGGCGGGCAAGCCGCACATAGATAATCGAGAAAATGGAGATGTCTCACCCCGCGGTGTTCCCACTGGCGCTTTTGAGGGGGCCTTCACACCCCCTTGTTTGGGCCTTCCCCTCCAGGGAGCAGCCCAGAAACCGCTTGACTCAGCAGGAAGGCCCCGAAGAATGCAGGGGGGAATCTACCACTACACATGCCGCCCGCTTCCTCACCGCCCCAACCCGAGGCCCAGGCCCCGAGGCCTAGGCCCATCCTCCCCCGCACTCCATCCCCCTGCCACCAGCCCGGTCCGCCAGGCCGTCTAAGCGTCGGCGGAGACCAGCTCCTCTTCATCCCTCCCGTCCCCCAAGGTGCAGGGAACTCGCCGAGTCGCTCCTTACCCCGCGGACTGGCAGGATGGCGCCGATATCCGACGGATAGAGATTACCCCCCGCCACAGGGTCTAAACCAGCACAAGCGCCATTCCGCCGGCTTCCTACATTCGCTCTCCTACTGAGCTTGAGTGCGCAGGCGCCACGCGAGGACCTTTCGTCTCGCGCCAGAGGGAAAGAGATAGCCCACATCGCGCCTGAACAATCCGTTACCCTCCCCCACCCTCAGCTCGTCCATTTTTTGGAAATTATTTAACATCTCTGAAATTCTTCCATTCTTAGTAAGATAACAGTCACTCAGAAATAAAATGCACCTTTTTTGTATGTCAGTAAAGAGAGCCTTTGGCATTTTCACGGAGATTATGTATGCGAAGCACTTTTGCGACCTTGAAGAGCTACAAAAATGGCAGTTACTGCTCTTGTTATCTTCGTTATACAACTTGCCTCAAAAGTTAGTGCAGTTTCCTGTCACTAAAGTTTAAAATTTCACCAGAATTGGGGGACAACCTGGACGTCATTTTTATGGCTATTGCTTACAGGCATCTCCTAGGGCAGCACAACCCCTCTCGCGGGGAGTGGGGTCCTCCATGGCGCAGCCGGAAGTGTAGTGTCGGCAACAAGATGGCGGACGCCAACTCCCCAATCAAGCTAACCGGAGTGGCCGCTGCAGCGGCCGAAGGGAAGGGAGGCGGTTGCTGTTCGGAGCTCTCTGCCGAGCTCATCCGCTCCCTGACCGAACTGCAGGAGCTGGAGGCAGTGTACGAGCGTCTTTGCAGTGAGGAGGTGGGAACCCCACCTCTCTGCCCCCACCCGGCTCCCCGGGAGGCCCGAGTCTCACTCATGGCTCTGGGGGTCCTGCTTGGGAGGGGGCGAGACCCGACGGGGATGTAGGGTAGGGGAATCTGGGATCCGAGGTGTCTCGCTGAATCTCCTCCAGTCTCAATTTCCCTGTGTGTAGAATGGGGACATGGATCGCTACTGCATCCCACTGGGCTATATATAGAAGCGCTTTCCCATAATGAAAAGTGCTTCGCAATCGTTTTCTCTTCATTGATAGGAACTGAGCCGGGGGGTGCAGGGCGCAGCCTCTTGGAGACCCGGACGTTCCCTACACCCCAAGTCTGGCTCACAATAGGCACTTCATAAATGCCAATTGGATCCTGGACCCTCTGGCAATTTGCGGAAGCCAACCCCAACCACTTTCTCAGATCGACGGTTTTAAATGCATAAAATAAAATGCACAGAGATTACCAGGAAAAGCAATTACAAAGAAAGTTTTCAAGATATTTAAAAAGGGGGGGGGGGAGTTCCAAGACATCCCACCCACCCCCAATTTTGCCTTGTTCAGACTAAAGAAAACGGGATGAGTTTTCAAGTATCTTAAAGGCTATATTATGTGGAAAAGTAGACTTCATTCAATTCATTCAGCATTTATTAAGTGCCTACTGGGTGCCAGGCACTGTGCTAAGACCAACAACTGAGAGTCCTTGAGGCTTTTTCCCACCTCAAAGAGATCAAAAGTCCTTAACTTTCACCTAGAGTTTACTCATCTTAGAAATTAGGTTTTCCCAGGTGGCTCAGTGGAGAGAGCCAGACCTAGAAATGAAAGATCCTGTGTTCAATTTTGGACTCAGATACTTTCTAGCTATGTGGCCCTGGGCAAGTCACTTAACCCTAATTGCCTAGCCCTTACCTATCTTTAGATACTTAGTATTGATTATAAGGCAGAAGGTAAGAGTTTTAAAAAATGCTGCTTCATAAAAGCTTTTCCAAATTTCTTTGTACTCCCCATACTTAAATGATGTTATATACTTAAATAAACATACTTAAATTTGTCATTGCAATCCATTACAATGCTATACCATGGTCTCTTCACTGACTTGGTATACCAATAGAGTTTTCAACCATTTGCCCACGGTTAGATATTTATATTGTTTCCAGTTCTTTACAAGAATGAGTAATATTGACATATGTATTTAAATACACATTCTATACTTATAAGTATATATATATATATACATATATTCTATACCTATAGGTATATGTATACACACATGCATATACACAGGTATATGTATGTATATCCCCATTCTACACCTATAATATATGTGTATCTATAGAGGTTTATGCATACATGTATATATGTACATGCAGATACATGTATACATACAATGTATTTAAATAGCTACAACTATTAAATTTTTTTACATATAGTTCCAATAATGAGATTATTGAGTCAAGAGTTATGATTATTCTTGTCATTCTTACTTTATACTGCCAGACTGTCCCCCCAGAAGTTCAACTGATCAATGAAAGATCTGTTACCAAGAATGTATAATTTAGATTTCTGTTAAGTGCCAGAGTCTTAATTGGAACCCTAAGATCTCTCCCCTTTAGTCTAAGCTGAGGCAGCCCTTTATGTTCTCACCATATGCTCCACATTCACAATTTGCTACCTGTCATGTTCTTTACAGAACAGAAGTAAAAATCTTCTACTCTGATCCAGTTGTCAGATTGGGTAGCTATATGAGAACCAGTAGATCTTACTTTGGATCTTTGGAGGGGACTTTCAAGACCATCTCATGCGATCCCTTTTTTTACAGATGAGGAAACTGAAGCCCAGTGATTTGTTTGAGATCACACAGGTAGTCAGTAGCAGAGCAAGTATTAAAGCTCAGATATCCTGGCTCCAAGATTAGCACCAAACCACAGTTTCTGTTTAAAATTAGGTATAAAGGCCTAGTTTAAACCCATTCTAACTCTCATATTCTTTTTTCATTGATATCTTTGAGGATTAACAAACATTAATGAGCACCAACTATAGCAGTTGCTTGGTTTTTAAAGTTTGGTATTTTTGACCTAACACTTAACCACACTTAAATATCTCATTTGTTGAATTGATAAGACTTGTAGGAATCTCCAGGGATTATTCTATAGATTGTTATTTTTTATACACTAAGTATTCATGGTGCTCAACTCATTCATGGTGAATTTTCCCTTGAAATTATACTGGGCTATTTCAGTAGAACTGGAGATGGGATTATCCCTTTGAGATTTTTATAGTTGCTATGTATTTCTTCTCCCCTTCCCCTTCTCCCCTTGGTTTATGACCTAGGGTTGAAGAGCTGGGTTTGGCCTTCAGAGATAGAGTAAGCCCTGTAAATGACACAAGGTTTGCTGTTTGTTTCAGAAAGTTGTGGAAGAGGAGCTGGATGCCCTTTTGGAGCAGCAAAGCACAATTGAGAGCAAGATGATCACCCTGCAACGGATGGGGTGAGTCCTTTTGGCTCATCAAGGGCAACTTTTCTATCCCAATGTAGTAGAATGAGAAGAGCACTGGATTTGGAACCAGAGTATCTGCTGTGCTCCTCAGTGACATTGGACAAGTTACTTCATCTCTGTGAGCCTCAGTGACCTCATCTGTAAGGTGAAGGTGTTAGATGAGGTCAGTGGTTCTTAACTTTTATGGTGTCATGAACTCCTTTGGCAGTCTGGTGAAATCTATGAATCCTTTCTCAGAATGTTTTTAAATACATAAAGAAAGGGGACTTTATCCACTGTCTCAGTGGATAAAGATTCAGGTTTAGAGACAAGAAGTCTTGGGTTCAAATTTGGCTTCAGATACTTCTAGCTGTGAGACCGTGGGCAAGTCACTTAACCCTCATCACCTAGCCCTTACTGCATTCTAAGATGGAGGCTTAGAATCTTTAAATAAATAAATAAATAAAACCAATTTTATTGAACTAGAGATGTAAACCAAACAATTTTCAGTGGATAAATTAGCAGTTTTATTGGTTTATTTTTATAAATTTCAAATTGGCTGTTCCAGAGACATCTCAATACAACATGTCCAAAACAGAACACATTAAATTTTCCCAAAACCCACCTTCTACCAGATTTCTCTATTTCTTTCAGATACCTCTATTCTTTCAGTCTTCTAGATTCATAACCCTGGCATCAGTCTTTACTCCTTTCTCTCTTTGCTTACATCCATCAGTTTCTAGATCTTACTGTTCCTCCCTCTGCATTACCATGTATCCATTCCCTGGAGCCACCACTTTTTTTCAGCTCTCTTGGACTGCTACAGTAACCTCCTAATTGGTCTCCTTGCCTCATGTTTCTCTCCAGACTGGGCCATCTTCCACACAGGTGCCAAGTGATTTTTTTCCCAGCTCTGTAAACTCCTATGACTATCACCTTAAGGATCAGATTTAGGCCTTTACAACCTGTCCCCAACCTATCTGACTCATTCTACTTTACCCCCCTTACCACATTATGAAAACTTCAGAAACTGGCCTACTCTGTGCTTCTCACATACTCTCTTCTCTCTATGCCTTTGCACCCATCATTTTCCATGTCTACAAATTCCTCCTTCCCATCCTTCAAGACTCAGCTCTAACACCTCCTCCTTCCAAACAAACTCTTTCTTGATCTCCCAACTGCCATGCCTTCAACCTTGTATTTTTTAAACTTATTCTTTATATACTTTTATATGGACATCAGTGGTGTCAACTACAAATAGAAACAAGCCACCAAACCATACATGAGAATCCTTGCAGACCACATATTACCCAGAAAACCACAAGTTAACCTCCATGTTCTATTGTGTTTTTATTTATTTTGTTTTTTTTAAATCCCAGGTATATTTTAAGCTGGTTTGGGCTACTTTCAGGCACAATGTGGCCCTTGGACCTGTGACAAGGAAATCACTTTTAAAAGACTGATATATATTAATTTAAGGTCGCCAAGGAATTCAGCTATGTAATTCCTTAATGAAAACTCAAGTCAGCCGTCAACCTTTTATGGAGTTTTAATTACAAACAGGAGGAAGAAAGGAATTAGAGATAGAGAGATAGAGGGAGAGAGAAAGGGGAGAGAAGGGAATAGGGCTTAAATACCCCTTCTGTTTAGGCTGGGCCAAAAGGCCCAAGCCCTTAAATAGCTGGGGCAATGAAAGGAGATCAGTCCCTATTACTCACGTGACCAAAAATGGAGAAACAGTCTCCGGGGCCCCCACCTTCAGCTTCCTTCAGCGCAAGCTTCTCAGAGCACACCGCAACCACTCCGACCAACTCCTCAACCACCACCTCCTCGAGTCTCCAGACCCCTCTCTCTTTAAGGAAACCATCCAAGTTGCCTCCCCTCAGTTCTCACATCTACCAATCACCTGTCCATCAATTTCCCTGTGCCAATGGAGGCTCTAGCTTAACCCAGGACCGCCCAGAGGTCTCTGGCTTTGCACATGTCTGTTGAAGGTCATATTTTCAAATAATTAAATCTTTGCTCCTTTGCTACAGCCCTTTCTAAATCCTGTTAAACTGAGTAGGGTAGAGATTGGAATAATTAAATTTTGATCTAGGCTGCAGCCCTTACTCAATCCTGTTAGGACTGAATAGGGTGGAGATTGATTCCAAGTATCTCCATTGTATCAATTCTAAAATCAATCATGACTCAAAGAACTTCCTGTTCTATGCTTAAGCATAGGTCAAAGTCCTTTCCATTGTTCAGCAAAAGGTTTCTGTCCTAAAGTAATCTTAAAAAGGGAGTAGAAGGAACCTCCCATGCCAATGGGGTTCACATTCCAATAGTCAAGACCCACTATCAATAGGAAATTTTTCAAGTATGAAATTTCCCAATGGTGAAATTTCCAACATTTGTAAGTCTAAGAAATTTTGAGGTTTACAGACCACATGTTTAACACCTGATATACTTGTAGTCTCGTCCAATAGAATATAAGTTCCTCAAAAGCAGAGATTGCTTAATTTTTTTTGTCTTTGTATCACCAGTGCCTTGCCCAAGATCTGGCATGTAGTTGGCATTTAATAAAGGCTTGTCAATTGATTGATTCCAATACAGAAGAACATTACTTCCAAGCAAAATCAGTAGAATACTTAATTTAAACACACTTGGGTGTGTTTGCTGACATTACTCTTTAACAACATTATTTTCTCAAATTTCTTTGCTGTTTAGATAATTTGGAAACTGTATTTTCTAATTTTTTTTTAATTAGCAGCTTTGGTAGTAAGAATTTTTTAGTAAACTTGAACCTTTCTAGGAGAAGAGGTTTGATTTGGTGATGACTTTGCTGGGGATGACAAAGGATTACACAATACACACTGTCTCCCCTGAAACTTAAATATTATGGCTCTTTTGCATATTTTCTGGTCATATGTTTGCAGCCCCAACCTACAGCTGATTGAGGGAGATGCCAAGCAGCTGGCTGGAATGATCACCTTTACTTGCAGCCTGGCAGAAAATGTCTCCAGCAAAGTCCGTCAGCTTGACCTGGCCAAGGTGAGAAAATCAAGGTTTTGTTGTTGGAGGTAGTTTTGCTTAGAAGAAAGACCGGAGGGGTAGGAGATGTCTCTCTAGATCTTAGTTTCTCCATATGTAAAATGATAACTCTCTTCTTAACACATACTTTCAAGTTCCATATAAATCTTTTCTGATTTACATGATTGCTTGCTTTCAACTATTAAAATTGCCCACCTAGGAGAAACTAATACTTAGAGTGATCTAAAAGTAAAAGTGGAAGGTGCTATCTCAGAAAGTGGTCATTTCCCTTTCACTACAGATCTCCAGAGGGAGGGAGGCAGGCTATTGGCATGCTTTAGAGTGTGAATTCCTGTTCAGGTGAAGATTAAACTAGATGATCTGTGGAGTCAGCCCCTTCTATGCGAGTCTGACCTAGCAATGGAGTCAGCCCTTTTTTTTTTCTTCATACTTCATAGCTATGTAATTACTTTGTTTGAAGTATTATTCACTTCCAAGATATTAATTGTTCTCATATATATGTTCCTGTTCCTAGACAAATACAGACAAATTTTCATGCTAAATATAAATTACTTTTCATTGTTTACTCTTTTGTGTTATTTTTTGTTGATTTCTATTCAAGCTGACTATATAAATATAATGTTATTCCTGGTATTAATATTGATTATTACCAAGAATTATCAATCTGCAATTGATTAGAATAGTGATTGTTGAACTTCCACTACATGTTAAATATTGAGAATTGAAAGAGTCCCCCAACTGACATATCTTTTGGAGATAAGGGTTTTCCCATGCATGGGAGGTGGTTTCTAATCCCCAGAACTATTTATAGAATCGCCTCTACCAAGCCATCCAGAGAGCTGATGACATCTTGGACTTGAAGTTTTGTATGGATGGGGTTCAGACGGCCCTAAGGAATGAAGACTATGAGCAAGCAGCTGCTCACATCCACCGCTACCTATCTCTAGACAAATCAGTCATTGAGCTTAGCCGGCAAGGCAAAGAAGGTGAGCTTTCCCTACGATTGTGTTTGTAGTGTCTGCAGCCAGATTTCCAGTTTAGTTATTACAGCAAGAGCTAAGAGGATGGGGCAAGAAGAAATCATATATTTATAGACTTTAGAGTTAAAAGGAGCCTTAGAGGTCCTCTGGTTCAATCCCCTCATTTGACAGATAAGGAAATGGAGTTTCAGTGACTCAAGGTCCTCTGCAAGGGCATCCAGATAGGAAGTAGCAAAGCTCCTCTATCTTGGCCCTTTCAACTTTTCTCAGGACTTTTCTCCCTCCTCTAAGGTAAAAACTAAAGGAATTGGCATCTAGAGCACAGTCACCAAACTTCTATTGTGGCACCATTTTAACTGGCCGTAGGCACATGGCCTTTTCGTTTATCAATAAAAAATCTTTCAGACCAAGTCCTAAATACCTTTTCTTATCAAATAATTTGTGCAGCTTTCCTGGTATTTTTATTGAGAAAAAGTGCTTGGAAAAGCCATGTCTAAGAGTAGAGATGAAGTGGAAAATGACCCCAACCCTTCTTCCCTGCCCCTATTTAGGGTTCTTTAAATAAGGTGACTGAACCTAGACTCTGAAGAGTCTTAGACCTGCTATTAAAGTATCTCATTTTCCCATTTGCCCTGTTTTCTCCCACCCTCCATACAGGAAGTATGATTGATGCCAATCTGAAGTTGCTTCAGGAAGCTGAGCAGCATCTCAAGGCTGTGGTGACAGAAAAGTTTGACATTGCCACCAAGGAAGGGGATCTGCCCCAAGTGGAGCGATTCTTCAAGATCTTCCCATTATTGGGGTTACATGAAGAAGGGTTAAGCAAATTTTCAGAATACTTATGTAAGCAGGTATGAGCTCAGATGGTGGAGTTGGGATGGAAGCTGTAAACTGGGAAAGGCTGGGATTAGCATCTTTCCAGGAGGCATTTCTGCATTCTATCCTTCTTTTATCTCTTGCTCTTCCCTCAAGGCAGGATGGTACATTTTAAATACTTGCTCTTCCCCATAGGCCTTTAAGTATAGGAAATTTTAATAAATGTGCCACCCCACCATAATGTTAGCCCATCCTCAGATCTTCTCTTTCAGCTTCTTGATTGTCTTAGGGCCAGCAGAGCTCCTGATAAGCTTAAGGTTAAAGGCTTAGCCACAATGAGGGGAAACAAACAGAGTCCTTGACTTTTGGAGGGTAAACAAAGCCCATGTTTTCAAGTATAGAAGTACTCTTCCTTGATAAAGAAGGGAAGTAGTGTTTCTGATATGTGCCAGGGGTGGTTTCCTAAGCCACCAGGGAGATTACTGACTCAGGATTTAGAGGATTTGAATTCAAATCCCATAGTTAACTTCCCTGAGGCTGTTTCCCCATCTACAAATTGCAGGGATTGGCCTACCTAGACAAACCTACAAAGTCCCATTTTTCTAGGTCTGTGACTATGATCCTATGAACAAATCATCAAGACTAAATCTTTTTACTAGATATTCTTCATCAGAATGGAAATGGTGCCAATTGGTATTGAAGGAACTTCTGCCCTTGATCAATTAGAAATACCTTTCCAAATAATTAAAGATTTTCTAACTTGGTCATTAATTCTTGAATGAAATTGACAGGCTAGATTTGGGTAGACCACTGAGGCATTTTGCCAGTTTGTAACTATAATGCATCTTTTCAGAACATAATAAAGCTCAAAAAACTAATTAAACATCAAAATCACTGTCAGCTTAGAAGTAGGACTAAAGGTGAGGAGACACTACATGTATTTGCAACAACTTCAACTTATCCACTTCAGAAAAGCCATTGATGCTGAAAAACAGAAAATGGAAAAAAGAGGATACAAGATTTGAGTGTAACTATTTCCTAGGAAAGTTTATTATAAAGTAGTTGCCACAGGTCCAAAAGCACAGAAACTATTTTTATAGACACTTGATTTTTTTTGTCAGGCAGATAGGACAGCCAAACGCAATGAGCTTAAAACACAAACTCATTATGGAATATTTTGGAGGTGGTTCACAGAAGGTTCTAAGTGGTTGCATCTCATAAAATAGTGAAAAGGAGAAGAGGTGAAAACAGATCTATAGAAAACTTGGCATATGAGCCAACAAAGCTACATTATCCTAGCAGGCAATAAATAGGCATAAAATGGAAAAGATTTGTCAGAATTTCTATAATCTATTTTCATCATCACTGGCATGAAAACCACATTTGGAGAGGCACTGCAGATAGACCATGAGTTGGTCCCAGAATGGAGTAGGAGGAAGAGAGCAGGATAAGTTATATATAAGGAATTGTGCAATGCCCCTAACAATTCCAAGCTGTTCTCTAGCAAAAAAAATCCCCCTTTCACAACAAGGTTCTCCTGGTGATACTCTGGTGTGTGTGTGTGTGTGTGTGTGTACATGCTATAAACATAAAAATCTTGGACTCTCACAGTCTTTGAAGTGTCAAAGCTATAAGTGACTCAGAGAGTGATGGAGAAGTGCAAGTCATTTCAAAGAGGAATCAGGCATATTGTCAAGGAAATAAAAGTCTGATGAGGAGAGGATATGGCTCAGATCCATAGCAAGTGGATGTCCTGAGTATTTCACTAGTACGCAAAAAGTGCATAAAAGCTTAGAGCCATGTGCCCTGGTGGCACAGAGTGGGAGGGGCTGCTCCTTACACCTCTCCACCTCACCTAAGAACATTTTTTACCACTCTGAACAGCAGACCAATGCTAGTACTTACTGCCTCCACTCTCTTGGGTAATGCAGGGGGCTCACAGGCTACTTGAAGGTACAGTTTGGGCATGTGATCTCTAATAAGAGTTCCCCAACGCTGGCCTAGAAGAAGGCCTCTGCAGCATCATTCAGAGTGAGAAAGCACAAACGGGCTGGGATCCCTGCTGTGAGGCTAACCTCTGTAAAGTGACAACAAGCTGCCCCTATGTTTTAGACCCTTCTTTTCCTGGATTGTTTTAAGCAGTTTAGAATGTAGTAGAAGCAAGTTGGTGTCCTGTCTTAACCTTTGAAGAAATAGCAAAATTTGATAAGGCAGATCCAAGGGCCTTTTGCCTAGGAGAACAGCAGGAGTAGCTCAGGCAGAGATTTGGTTGGCATTAGGCTAGTCATTGGGTCTAGCAGACTACCGGTGTACTTTGTTTTTTGCTTTTCTTTAGGTGGCAAACAAAGCAGAAGAAAACCTGCTTCTTGTGTTGGGAACAGACATGAGTGACAGAAGGGCAGCTGTCATTTTTGCAGATACACTAACACTTCTGTTTGAAGGTAACCCTCCCTTTCCATCTTCCTGTAAAAGGTGAAGACATTTCCATTGTCCTGTTGAATACTTGCCTTTGGGGATTTCTCCTCTCCCTCTTTGTTTTTCCAGTAGAGCTAATCCTTCTTTTTAAAAAAAAAAAAAACCCTTACCTTCCATCATGGAGTCATTGTGTCATTGTGTCACTGTGTATTGAGTCACTGTATTGACTCCAAGGCAGAAGAGTGGTAAGGGCTAGGCAATGGGGGTTAAGTGACTTGCCCAGGGTCACACAGCTGGGACGTGTCTGAGACCCTATTTGAACATAGGATCTCCCATCTCTAGGCCTGGCTCTCAATCCACTGAGCCACCCAGTTGCCCCCAATTCTTCTATTTTTAGCCTAAACTACATAACTTGCTCTATACCAAGCAGGAATGAAAGACTTTATATATTGACTTTTTCAGATTATTCCTTCCTGGCTGGTAGTTCTTTATTTCCCAACAGTCAGGACCCAGGACCCATCTGATGTTTTGGCTTTCTATAATTACTGGAAACAAATGCTAATACAATTTAATATTGAGATAAATTACTAGAAGGAAATGGTATTTCTCTCCAAAGAATATTGGAGTCCACCTTAACTCTGGATGAAGGAATTCAAGATTTGGGTGGGCAAGGGCGCTCGCTTGAGTGCTCTCTCTCTCTCTCTTTCTCTCTCTCTCTCTCTCTCTCTCTCTCTCTCTCTCTCTCTCTCTCTCTCTCTCTCTCTCTCTCTCTCTCTGTATATATATATAGACTTAAAAATCAAGCCTCTTGTTTTCTCTCACTCAGGAATTGCCCGAATTGTTGAGACCCACCAACCTATAGTAGAGACCTATTATGGGCCCGGCCGACTGTATACCCTGATCAAACACCTGCAGTTGGAGTGTGACCAACAGGTGGAGAAGGTGGTGGACAAGTTCATCAAGCAGAGGGACTATCACCGCCAGGTAAAGGGGAAGGAAGGGCAGATGTCAAGCAAACCATACCACAGTAATCACTTGTACCCCCACCCTGCTGAAGCCTGAGAAGGAAACACATCAAAAATATTAAGTTGTTAATGTGGCTTCACTAGAGCACAATGTCTAGACTTGGCTTACTCCTTACTCCTTACTTCTCTATAACCTTGGCAAAGTCACCTGACTCCTCAGACTCCACCTTCTCATCTATCAAATGGTGAAAATGCCCCCTGCCCAGTCTACCTCTCAGGAGTGTTTTGAGGCTCTTGAAATGAGATCATGTACACCCAGGCATTCTACAGATACCATGTGTATTTGTTAGCATAGATCCTGACAAAACTAGTCTCTGGGAGTAAATGTGATTGAAAAGGAAGGTTATTGGAATGATGATTCTATTCCAGAGTTTGGTGTTAGCAGCCCTTGGAGTCTTCCACATTGGAATTCACTCTTCTCAAAGATTTATCTGAGAATTCACAAACAGCCAGAATTAGCCACCTAGTTTGTGGTTATAAAGAGTGAGAGGCAGGCAGATGGGACACACCAAAAGACTGTCTAGCCTAATGGGATCTGGGTAAGGGTGTCCTAATCTCTCCTTGTGATTGTAGTTCCAGCTTGTCCAGAATAGCATGATGAGGAGTTCAGCAGCTGAGAAAATTGAACCAAGGTAACAAACCTTCCCTGCTTTAGACAGTAACAACTGTATTAGACAACTGTAAGATTCAAAACGAGTCGGGGGGGGGGGGGGGGGGGGAGCGCAACTGGGTGGTTCAGTGGATAGAGTCAGGCCTAGAGAGAGGATCCTGGGTTCAAATTTGACCTCAGACATTTTCTAGCAGTTTGACCCTTGGAAAGTCGCTTAACTCCAAAATGCCTAACCCTACCACTCTTCTACCTTGGAACCAATACACAGTAATGATAATAAGACAGAAGGGGAGGATTAAAAAAAAAAACACAACCATTTCTAGGACAATGTGATCTTTATTTTTTTAAATTGTCTTCTAGAAGTGTTTCTTATGCTTAGCATTGTTGTTGCTTTATGTATATGGAGTCATTTTTCCTAGTGAAGGTAAGCATGCTATTTGTCTGTTCATGTCTTTCTCCATATATAGGATATTAGTTTATTCTTGCTATGATAATAAAGCCTAATGGGTACTGAGAAGTAGCCAAGTCTCCTTTACTCTACTTCAGTCACTGAGACAAAAAAAAATGAATTCAAGTGGGGTTGTCTTAAAATCATCTAGCCCTTGTTTTGAGGGGGGTTCCAAATTTTACAGCAGGAGATCCATATCAGGAAGACACAAAACCACCTCATATTTGCCTGGTTATTTCCATTTCCCATTCCCTATCTCCTCAGATGCTTCCCACAACCCTGTGAGGCACACACAGTAGATTAACATCCTCTTTTACAGAGGAAGAAAAGAGACAAAGGAGATTAAGTGACTCAGTAGCAGAACCAAAGCCAGAAAATTCAGGCCTTTTGACTGAGTTTGGTGCTCTCTCCTCTGGATCATTTCATCTGAGCAGAATTCCATCTTTATTGAGGCCTCTGTGTCTCAGCTTACCTCCCCTCTACTACTCATTATCCTGTTAGAATTCACGAGGGAGCATCATAAATAAAGTGTTTGGGGCCTACAGATGAACTATAGACACACAGCTAAAAAGGATACTAAGGTTAGGAAACCTAGTCTGGTGAGGAAAATGGCTTTTTCTCAGTTTTGGAAGTACAGACATATCTGTTAGTAGAGCTATATTTTCTACACACCTCCCTTCAGGAATACATAGAATCTCAAACGGAATATTTTGTACTATGCAGGAAGAGAGGTAGCATGGGCCACATACTGACTTAGAAAACCACATATTAACATCTAGGTTCTACTGTATTTTTCAAAATTTTGTTAAATTACATTTGCATCTGTAACTTCAAGGAGTGTAAGGGCTTTGTGTCTGACATTTCTGGTATAGTGGATGAAGGGCTGGCTTTGAAGCAAGGAAGACAGCAAGGGGTTCAACTTCTGCCTCTGATACAAATTAGATGCATGACCATCAATAACTCCCTTAAACTTTTAACACAGCAGGTAATTCTCTTAATTTGTTAATAAATGCCTTAATTTATTCAATTCTCTAAGACTGTAATGTGCAGAGGAGTTGCTGATCTTTATGAAGGGAAGTGATCTCCATACCAGAGTTCCCTGAAACTGATGAAATCTTAAGTCTAGACCAGCTTCCCTCCCCACCTTCTACCTTCCATACCACTCAGCTGTTTTACCAGGGGCAAACTGCTAAGCCTTCACAGGCTTGGGTTCTTCCCTTGTGAAATGAAAGAGGTGAATCAGATGATCTTTAGAATTCCTTCCACCCTAGCATCCTAGAATTCTAAGCTACACTGCAGCAGAAGAATCCCATCTTTTTTATGTTTCTCACACACATCCCATCTATTCTTCCTGTACCTTCCACAGGGTTCCCAGTCTCTACTTTCAGTAACAGTGAATGAAAGCAGGTGTCTGGAAACTGAGAAATTTCTGATTTGCTATGTGCTGATAATTCAAGACATTTCATAGTTAACCTATTCTCTTCTAAATGTGACTTAGCAAGCAAGAAAATGGTTTTCCTGATACTGAAAAAAGTGGTTCCTCATGAAAAGAAAAATAAAGTTTACAAATAATTTTTCTATAAAAATGCATGTTAAAATAAATAAAAAAACAAGGGAGTATGGTACACTCAAAAATTCTAAAAGAGGATGTTAATCTACTGTGTATATCTCACAGGGTTGTGGGAAGCATCTGAGGAGATAGGAAATGGGAAATGGAAATAACCAGGCAAATATGAGGTGTTTTTGTGTCTTCCTGATATGGATATCTCCTGCTGTAAAATTTGGACCCCTCCCCCTCCAAAACAAGGGCTAGATGATTTTAAGACAACTCCACTTGGGGGCAGCTGGGTAGCTCAGTGGATTGAGAGCCAGCCTAGAGATGGGAGGTCCTGCGTTCAAATCTCGCCTCAGCCACTTCCTAGCTGAGTGACCCTGGACAAGTCACTTGACCCCCATTGCCTAGCCCTTACCACTCTTCTGCCTTGGAGCCAATACACAGTATTGACTCCAAGACAGAAGGTTAAGAGTTTATTAAAAAAAAAAAAGACAACCCCACTTGAATTCATTTTTTTTTTGTCTCAGTGACTGAAGTAGAGTAAAGGAGACTTGGCTACTTCTCAGTACCCATTAGGTCTTACTATAAGCAGTGTTGGGGAACCCTGCAGAATGAATTATAGTTGACTTGATCCCTCAGGGCTTCCTTTGCAAGATGGCAGCTATTTGTCTGACTTGCCTTAAGAGCCCTTTTGGGGCTGGGGATCAGACTATATAATCCTGCTGCCATAACATTTGGCAAAAGACAATACCTACTTCCTTCCCTTATCACGCTGCCCAGGGAACTGGATCCCATTCTGACAGAGGTCACCCTGATGAATGCTCGCAGTGAGCTGTACCTACGCTTCCTCAAAAAAAGAATCAGCTCTGATTTTGAGGTGGGGGACTCCATGGCCTCAGAGGAGGTAAAACAAGGTAAGCCTTCCACCTAGCCACCCCTTACCCCAAGGTGACTCACCAGAACTTTCTGAACCTTCCTGTGCTCTTAGAAGGACAGGGGAGGTGCTCTGAGGAAGGAACCCTAGGCTGATAGGAAATTAAAGTTGAAAAGGGCTCCTCTCGATTCAACCCCTGTGTTTTATGGAGGAGGAAACTAAGGCTCCCAGAGCTTAGCAGGTTGACTCAAGGTCACAAAGAGAGCAAGTGGAGGAACCATGAATAGAATATGAGATTCTAACATTCTTTACACCATATCACAATATATGCACCTTAATCAGTATCCTGGATAAAGGTGCAGGTGGCCTGCTTATCAAATTTGTAGACTTGAGGATCAAACCTACAGATGAAAGAAGATTCAAAAATATATTGACAGCCTAAGAAATCAGTCCTGACACATGGAAGCTTAATACATACTCACTGCATGACTAATTGGGCTGAAGATGATAAGACAAAATTTGAAAGGAATACAAGTTCTTATGCTTTGATTTAAAAAACAAGTTGAAAATGAGTGGGGAATAACTAGACAACATTTCATCTGAAAAAGATTTGGGGGTGATGATGAATTAACAGTTTGATGTGATAGCCAGGAAAGTCTGCAATCACTAGCTTATCATGAGGACCATGATGTCTATGATGAAAAAGATGATAGATAGGCACTGTTTGGGGTGCCTCATTTTAGGAAGGTCATGGTAGAGAAGCTAGGAGGCATCCAGAGCCGTAAGAGCTTATCACTAGATTCCTGTTTAAAGCACTCTTGAAATATGAGATGCCATCATTGCTATTGTTATCTCAGATTGTCTGGGAGCTTTGTTTTCCTGTTCTAGTCAGTGGTGTGGATCTGCTCTCTGACTTTTTCTAGTAGGAAAATGCTGCTTTTGACTCTCCCTAGAGCAGTGAGAGAGGCAGATCCTATAAGAAATTACCTCAGGCACAGTGGAGGAGGGAAAGGGAGCAGCCCCCTCTGGCATGCATGCCAGTGGTTTGCCAATTCAACCCTAAAGGGATGATACCTGTCCTTTGGTTCCTTCTGCTAAGTGAGAAGCGATGGTCCTTGTGCCCATCCAGACTTGTTAGAAATTGGGCCTGTCCTTTTCTCTTATGTTTCCACATAGCATTTAGTTCCTTGTCTACGCCTCTGACCCAGCTCTAGTCATTGGATAAAGGTTCTTTCCTTCATATTTCCTTTATAGCCTCAAATGTTTTCTTTTTTCTAGAGACCTCCAGGGTTTCTTCTGCTTTGAAGTTTTAGGAATTTAGGGTGGCTAAAAGGTAGAAGCTGCTCTCCCAGTTGTAGGAAGGTGATCATATCCATCTTTTCTGTCTTCAGCCTTCTTTTCTCTCCCTGCAGCTCTTCAGTTTTCTGTCTCCCACTGTTGTACCTCCATTCTGCATTGCAGGGAGCTGTCCCTGCCAGTTACTATGCCCTATGCATTCGCAGGTTTTAAAAATGATGAGCAAGCTGAGAAGAGAATAAATACTAAACTAGATACTCCCCATTAAGGTCTTGAAGTAGGCTCAGACTTATGACCTCACTTAACCTACATGTGAATCTGATGAAATGTCAGGTAGCTACAGGACTTTCCAATATTGCCCCCTTCATCAGCTTTTGGTTTGGGAAGAGGAGACACTTTCTTTTTTCTTTTTGAAACAGCAAAACCTTGGGGGCAGCTAAGTGACTCAGTGGATTGAGACCCATGCCCAGAGACAAGAAGTCCTGGATTCAAATCTGGCCTTAGAAACTTCCCAGCTGTGTGACCCTGGGAAAGTCCCTTAACCCCCATTGCCCAGCCCATACCACTCTTCTGCCTTAGAACCAATATACAGTATTAATTCTAAGACGGAAGGTAGGGGTTTAAAAAAAAAAAGAAAGAGCAAAACCTTGAACCTACTTTTCTTTATGACTGCCTTATTGAATGTCTCCATAGAGCATCAGAAGTGTCTGGATAAGCTCCTCAATCATTGCCTCTTAAGCTGTACCATGCAAGAGCTAATTGGCTATTACATTACCATGGAGGAGTACTTCATGCGAGAGACTGTCAACAAGGTAGGTCACGACTCCATAAGGGACAGGACTTCTCTCTGAGCAGAAAAGGCAGAGGAAATAAATGGGCAGTCTAAGATCTCCTGGTCTCCTTCTCAGGGGAAAGCCCTGGAGTTCTTTTCCTCAAAGACAGCATGTGCCTTTAGCATGTAGGAAAGGGACAGATCAAAGAATTTCATTGATATAGGGAGTTCTAGTGAGGAAGTTCCCTCTGCTAATGCAGATCAGCCCTTGTCCCACAATTTTAGTTTTATGAAGTTGTCTTTTACATATCACAGACTGCCTCAGCTTAAATGGCTGCTAGATCATTATCTGGATGAAGGATAGAAGGGGAGAAGAGCCCCACTCGTCCTAATAGCAGGCCCTGAATGAGAATACCACTAGATTCAACTAGAATTGAACTGTCTCCTGTCTCAGGTCTCTTCCCAATCTTGTCCATCTTCCAAACAGCTTCCAAAGTGATTTTCTTCAAGCGTAGATCTGGTCATGCCTAACCCTTTATCAGTAAACTCCAATGGCTCCCCATTGCTTCTAGAATCAAATTTAAATCTCTCTTTATTTAGCTTTTTAAAGTCCTTCACAATCTGGCCTCCGCTATGTTTCCAGCTTCATTATATAGTATTCCCTCCTACACTCTAAAACAGAGCCAAACTGGCCTTCTCTCTGTTCCTCACGCAATACTCCATGGCCCATATATGCCTTGGCACTTTCTGTTCCTCATGCCTGGAAGGTACTATTCCTTGAAGGTACTCTCTAATTTCCATCTCACAGAACCTCTCATTTCCTTCAGAATGCAAGTCAGACACCTCCTTCCCCCATGGTTGCCCTCATCCCTCCACTGTAGTGCCTCTCCTCTACCTGGTGTATGTGTGCATATGGACATACACATGTGCCTATGTACATATTGTCTCCCCTAATGTAAGTTCCTTAAGAGGAAGGATTGCCGGTACATAATAGGCACTGGCGTATATAGTAGGTACTTAATAAATGCCTGTTGGTTAATTGATGTTTGTTGATAGAAAGTCCTAAAGTACGCTTTAAGACCCCAGTTACAGTCAAAATCATGATTAATTTCCTGACATGTTAATAAATGTGAAAGTAGACTAAAATTTAGAGGGAATGATGTAGCCCATGCCCAGGCCAGGCTAAGCAGCACAGAAGAAGAACCTGAACAAGCCATAGAGAAGTGTCATGGTTAGGTGTATTAAAACCATCCCTAAACAGTAGCTTTTGGGTTCTCTTGTCCCTTAAGAGTCCTTTCACCTTGATCCCTTGCCTTTTAGGCTGTAGCTCTGGATACCTATGAGAAGGGCCAGCTGACTTCCAGCATGGTAGATGATGTGTTCTACATTGTCAAAAAGTGTATTGGGCGGGCCTTGTCCAGCTCTAGCATCGACTGCCTCTGTGCCATGATCAACCTCTCCACCACAGAGCTAGAGTCGGATTTCAGGTATAGTGAGATGCCTTAGGGGGATGTCACACTTTTCTGGGATGCAGGGTAACTCAGATAACAATTACAGGAGGTGTAATATATAGGTCAGGAATACTCTGTGGGTCATCAAGTCTTGTTTGTATTCATAAGTCATAATTTTTGTTGTTGGTTTTGTTGAGATTTAAGTTTTTAGTTTATTCCTAATTCATTTCCCCTAATTTTTTCAAAATCCATCAGTTCATTTATGCAGTATGACTGTAAGGCCAGATAGTCCTTGACCACAGTACCATGTCTTTGGTACCAGATGGCTTTTGAGCAGCCTAATGTCCTGAATATGCCCAGCTGTCTCTAAGTCAGTGCCCCATAATGGGGCTGGGGTGGCCTGAGGAAGCAGGGTTAAAGAGCATCCAAGGCAGGGGAGAGAAGAGAACAGTTCTTTCAGGTTAAAGCAAAGATTGCACAAACCTCAGTTATAAGAACCATTGTTTCAGGAAATTCCTGTGAACATTAGGAAAAGACTCATCTCTTTTATGGGTCTTCCTTGCCATCTCTTCTGTTTCTAGGAAGAGATGTTCACTACTAACTCCTAAAGTGCTCATATAAATAGAATCAAAACCAGTTATTTCCCTCAGTAGACATTCTCCTGATGTTGGGAGACAGAGGGCACAGGGTTGGGGGGGCTCTGAGGCCAACAAATAAGAAGCTGCCCTCAGCAGAAGCCAGGTCATGAGCTATATAATACAGTGCAGAAACCACTTATTAACTACCTACATGGGGCAGACCAGGCAACTCCGTTGGATGGCCATGCCCTGGTCCTTCTGCAAGAGCAGCGTGGTGACTGGTCATCAGGCAAGGCCAAGCCCAGGAGTAGTCAGACTGCTGGAGGTTAGTGGAGAAGCCAAGCTAACATCTAGGACTGGGTAGTTGAGGATCTATTTCAGTAAGAGATTGGTCTTGTTACCTTTTCCCTTTAACTGACATTTTGGATCGGGCCTTTGCTCTCCCTCAGCCATTACCAATCAATAGTTGTTCTGTAACTTAATAGTCAGTTTCACAGAGGACTTAGGTTGGCACCAGAAGCCCCCAGGGCCCATGAGAGAGAGGTTTTGGTGAAGGCAAGCATCAAGAGTAGAGCACTGGGAGGTAGATACAGAACTAAGTAGATTAAGAGTCAGGCCTAGAGGCAGGAGGTCCTGGGTTCAAACAGTGAATCAACACTCCCTAGCTCTATGACTCTGGGCAAGTTATTTAACCTCCATTGCCCAGTCTTTATTGTTCTTCTACCTTAGAACAAATATTTAGCATTGATTCTAAGAGGGAAAGTAAAGGTTGGTTGTTGTTGTTGTTTTTTAATGGGGTGCTATGAGTAGAGTTGTGATCCCTTAGGGATGCAGGGCCCTCTTTCCCCACTCTGATTTCATGTGCCCTTCTACCTGCCAGGGAGGTTCTGTGTAACAAACTGCGGATGGGTTTCCCTGCTACCACTTTCCAAGACTTCCAGCGTGGGGTGACGAGTGCTGTGAACATCATGCACAGCAGCCTCCAGCAGGGCAAATTTGATACCAAAGGCATCGAGAGCACAGATGAGGCCAAGCTGTCCTTCCTGGTAGGTGTGCACCTGTGGCTCAGCCTTGGCCAGCCTCTCCTTTGGGGTTGGGTGAGAGGGAAATACAGCTGAATGATCCCTAAAATAATCAATATTCTTGGGAGAGGTCCAAAGCCAAGATTTTATTCTTGTAAAATTCTGCAAAATGAAATTGAGGAGTCTTCCATCTGCCTCAAGAATGAGCTCCTATGGCTACATCTCACAACCTACCCCAAGGTTCTCAGAGCATTCCTTACCTACAAGTGTGTCCTTAAATTGCCTGGACCATGACAGCAGAGCTTTTACTTTGCCAATAGTTCTCAGCTCTGCAGTGTTTTATCCCTGAGTGCTGAGCCCAGCACTTCCTTCTGAACACTTCAGGGGGTGGAGGGGGGCTGCAAACAGTCTTCACCTCACTTCTTCCCACAGGAACTAACTACCACCTCTGCCAAAACCCCCAATTAGCTCCCCTATAGGAGAGCCTTGCAGAATGGGCATGCCCTTAAATGCCCTTGGACATTATAATACTGTTTATAGAGCACACATCTAATCAGTCAGGCACTGCAAACATGACCTTATTAAGACAGCACCCTCAGTGTCAAAGATGGCATCTTATCCACACTTGACAGCTAGAGAATTTGTGACTAGAAAAGGAATGCCATTTGTAAAAAGGAACGGCTGACCTGCAGCTGAAAAAAGAACCATGGAATCCTACGTCCTGACTCAATTCACTAATTTCTTACTCTGCTTTAGAGTAACAAATATAGTATGTGCCATTATCTCTTATATCTTAACTATATCTGTCCATATTTGCCTGACTGACTTGTGTGTGTTCTAGTCGTTCATTCTCTGCAAAGAAAGCTCTTCAGAGCTAGAAGTCTGTGCTGATGCTTCATCATTTCCTACCCAGGGGGGAGCCCACAGTTATCCTTCATCTCCCTGAGCTAGGAAGGGACCTCTGAGTAGGTAGTTATTGAGCTGGGATGGGCCATCTATCAGCTTGAAAAAGATTAGCCCCAAATAGCTTTCTTTTCTAGAGGTTCTTGCATGTAGAGAGTGTATACTATTGCGCATACATGATACATGGTGGGAAGCTGGCATAAGCTTTAGCTTCAGGCTCCCATTTCTTTGCACAAAGGCTTAATGAGACAGAATTCAGAAGACAAAGCAAATGAAGAAGATCAAGGCCATTTGTTTTATTGTGTTAAATGCTTAGTGACAGGTCTCCAGTTTTCCTGAAGCTAAATACTTAAAATGTCATCACTCCCTCTGTGGCTCTCAATTTCTCTTGTCACCTTGTCTCATTTGGCTGTCAAGATGAAATCCCCCAATTGTCCTGACATATTCATTGTGAGCAAATGATAAACCCAGTGAGCTAACCCTTAGCAGGAATTCTCACTGCAAAAGAAATCTTGAAGTTAATGTATGAACACAATTCCATTTCTCCTTCATAGTGTAACAAGGGAATCACTTTAAAAGACTGATATATATTAATTTAAGGTCGCCAAGGAATCAGCTATGTAATTCCTAAATGAAAAACTCAAGTCAGCCGTCAGCCTTTTTTGGAGTTTAATTACAATAGGAGTAAGAAAGGAATTAGAGATATATAGAGAGAAAGAAAGGGGAGAGAAGGGAATAGGGCTTAAATACCCCTTCTGTTTAGGCTGGGCCAAAAGGCCCAAGCCCTTAGATAGCTGGGGCAAAGAAAAGAGATCAGTCCCTATTACTCACGTGTCCAAAATGGAGAAACAGTCTCAGAGGCCCCCCACCTTCAGCTTCCTTCAGAGCCCAGGAACCACACCGACCAAAAACTCAACCCCCCTCCACTCTCCAGACCCTCCTATCTTTAAGGAAACCATCCAAGTTGCCTCCCCTCAGTCCTCACATCTACCAATCACTCTTCATCAATTTCCCTGTCAATGGAGGCTCTCGCTTAACCCAGGACCGCCCAGAGGTTTCTGGTACTGCTAGGCCCCCATCCTTCACATTATTTTTCATTATTTCCCTTGATATTCTTGATCTTTTGTTCCTCCAGATGAACTTTGTTATAATTTTTTTCTAATTCAGTAAAAAAGTTTCTTGGTAGTTTGATACATATGCCACTGAATAAGTAAATTAATTTGGGTAGGATTGTTATTATTATATTAGCTCATCCTACCCATGGGCAATTAATGTTTTTTCAGTTATTTAGATCTAGTTTTACACTAGTTTTGCACATGTCTGTTGAAGGTCATATTTTTCAAATGATTAAATCTTTACTCCTTTGTTACAGCCCTTTCTAAATCCTGTTAACTTGAGTATGGTAGAGATTGGAATAATTAAATTTTGATCTAGGCTGCAGCCCTTACTCAATCCTATTAGGACTGAATAGGGTGGAGATTTATTCCAAGTATCTCCATTGTATCAATTCTAAAATCAATCAAGACTCAAAGAAATTCCTGTTCTATGCTTAAGCATAGGTCAAAGTCCTTTCCATTGTTCAGCAAAGGGTCTCTGTCCTAAAGTAATCTTAAGAAGGGAAGAGAAAGAACCTCCCATGCCAATGGAGTTCCCATTCCAATAGACTATCAGTAAGAAATTTTCCAAGTATGAAATATCCCAGTGGTGAAATTTTCAACAATTATAAGTCTAAGGAAATTTGAGGTTTACAATAGCAGGTTTAAAAAAAATTTTTAATAGCATTTAAAACAGGAATTTATTCACATTTTTTTCAGATTGTTTACAGCCACTTGGGAAAACTGAATAATTCTAGGGGAAAATTTTTAAAAAATAATAACTTAATAACTACCAACAAAAACAAAATTGTATAAACATATAAAATAGGGGGGTAAAGTCTTACCCAAAACACCTAACCTTTAATGAGGTAGAACCAAAATAATTCATTAACAAGCAAATAGGGGACAGCTGGGTAGCTCACTGGACTGAGAGTCAGACCTAGAGATGGGAGGTCCTGGGCTCAAATCTGACCTCAGACAATTTCTAGCTGTGTGGCCCTAGCAAGTCACTTGACCCCCTTTACCTAACCCTTACCACTCTTCTGCCTTAGAACCAATACCCAGTATTGATTCTAAGATGGAAGGTAAGCATTTTAAATTTACAAAAAAAAAAAAAACAAATAAAATGTTTTATTTATCCCTCAAAGGCCTGTCCAAAATCCATTACTTCTGGCATGGTTTTCCTCTTTTAGTCTTTCTTTTTCATCTTTTAAAAATGCACTTGTAATTATATATACAGTTCTGATTGTGAATCATTTCATAAAGATTTCCTTCCATATTTCTTTATATGTTTCATATTGTTTTCATGACATCATAGTATTCATTAAGCCTTTCTTTAGTTGTTAGAAAGATTTGCTCTTAGAATTAGAGCAACTATGGAGAGAGGCAGAGACAGAGAAACAGAAATTGATCCTTTTTCCATTTTTATGTTATGTATTTTTTTAAACCCTTGTCTTCTGTCTTAGAATCAATACTGTATATTGGTTCCAAGGCAGAAGAGCAGTAAGGACTAGGCAAGTGACTTGCCCAGGGTCACACAGCTGGGTCGTGTATGAAGTCAGATTTGAACCTAGCACCTCCCATCTCTAGACCTGGCTCTCAATCCACTGAGCCACCCAGCTGCCCCCCTTTTTCCATTTTTATGATGTTATGGCAATAGTATTCTAAAAGCAGAATCACCAGGTCCCAAGTTTTGATGGGGTTTGTCTCTTTTTGACAGATTGTTATCAAACCATGGTTGCCTCAGTCTGCAGTCCCACAAATAGTCTACCTTTGGCAAGTAGCCCTTAGTGTGTTTCCTTGCTCTGAAAGCATCTTGTGCTTATTTTCCTTTAGTCATCATGACCAAGCAGTTGTTTTCACTGTCCTCTTTGAAATCATAGCCTACCTATTAGTATTACCCTGCAGGGATAGCAGATATATTCTGAGACAGAGCTGCCTGGGCCTTTGGAATCACATAATGTGATTCACCCATAGCCCTGTACCAAGCAGGATTCATGCAGTTAGAGCAGTGCCAGAAGTTTAGGTCACCAACATTAGGAACAAGAAAGGTCTTCTGGGAAAGGCTGGTCAGTATCCTTTTAGAACCTCCATTGTCCAGAGACCTAGGATTGCCTTTGAGATCTCTTTACACCTTGAGCTGCCCCACCACTTCTGCCAGACCCAGCACCTCAAACCTGATCAATTTAACTATTCTATTTCAAGCCTTTCACCTTTTCCTTAAACTATGGCGGTTATCCTAGACCCGTGTTGGCAAAGACTTGGCACGCATGCCCCAGCATGCCTTTGGGGGCTGCTCTGTTCTCCCTCTCCATGACCCACCCCACTGCCCAGCAGCCCAGTGCAAGCACTCCCTCCCTCTGTTGTCTGGGGTAATGTGGGGGGATTCACAGGCAGTTTCAAGGTGCAGTTTGGGCACACAATCTCTGAAAGGTTATCCAACACTACCCTAGACTATTCTCCCTACCTCTAATCCCTTTCCATCTCCTTATTCCTCATGCCTCATTCCAACTTGTCAAAAACTCAGGGATATCTCAGAGACCAAGAAATGAAGTCTATATGGGCTCAAATCCCTCCACCATATGGTCACTATCAGTATTTTCCAGCCTTATCTCTCACTGCTCCATGCCTATAACCCATCACAATGAACTCCCCTTCACTTATTCTCTGATCCTGTAGCTGTCTTCATGTTCTCTCTCTACTAGGGATGCCCTAACTTCTCCCTCCTTGTACCATAATCTTAGGCATCTTCATGAGGCAGCTCAGCTGTTAGCTTATTTCTTTGGAGTCTTTCCTGGGCCACCCTAGAAGTGATCTCTGAATTCTTCTAGCACTTTGTACCTTTTGGTATCATTCAATCATCTGCTGACTTCTATGGGCTTCCCTCAGTTCTCAGCTTCAAATAAGAACTTGAAGATACCATGATCAGAATTACTTGGCCATGTGTCCTTTCATCTAGATCATAAAATTTAGGAGAGCAAGAATGGTATCTTCATTACCTTTGTTTTCCTTCCCAGGGTCTTTCATAGGCCCTCATACACAGTAGATACTAATTAGGTATCAAACGAAGGAGAGGAATAACAAAAACAATGACTTGAGGTTGGTGATATGGACTTCCAGGGCTTACCATGACCATGTTTGCATCCTGGTTGGTTTGTAAAGAGATGGGATGGAAGTCAGGCTTCACCATACATTCACTGATGAATGGAACTTATATCTTGACTTATCAGAGATTCATCCTGGCTGTTTTAGCAGAAAGGTACCCACTATAGTGGGTGAATAGCAAATGATGGGTCTCCTTAGTCTTACTCTAAATTTTAGTTTAGCCCACTGAGGAGATGTCTTCCTTACCACTGATAACTTGTCAGCTATGCCTGGGGTGAAGCAAGATGTGTGCCCTGATACTCAGGCAGCTGTGCTCATCTTTCTTTGCCCTTTAGGTGACCTTGAACAACGTGGAAGTCTGTAGTGAAAACATCTCCACTTTGAAGACAACCCTGGAGGTATGTTGGAATTGTCACCTTTCCATAACTGATACTACTAAAGAGGCAATGACTTTCTTTGGCATAAAGAAGGCTGCCAGGCACATTGGTGAGGAAGATTTTTGATCAGTGATGGTAATCACAGGATCACAGATTTAGAGCTGAAAGGGACCTTAGAGGTCATTGAGCCCAGCCCTCTCATTTGGTAGGTGAAGAAACTGAGGATATGAGCAGTTAAGTGACTTGTCTAGAGTCATACAGCCAGTAAATACTCCAGCCCCAGTGCTCTATCTGCTACATCATGGTTTCTTTCACCAAATTCTAGGAAAAGCTGGTTGCAAGCATTTTATTAGCCAGTTAAGTGTCATGTAGCAGTGCATTGTCATAGATCATTAAAGAGAATCAGAACCATGACCTTCATGCTCCTGTCCTGAAAGGAGAAGCTTAGTGCTATCTAGTGTGAGACTAATAAAAGAGAGGCTATTCTGTAGCCCTGAATCAGTGCTGAACCAGGAAAAGGCAATGGCAATGATTCAATCTTGGGAGCAGAGTCATGTTTGGTGTCAGGTAGAGCAAATCAATAGATAAGCACAGGTGTTGGTAAATAAAGTCAAAAGTGCAATGGCTGCTGGGAGGAGGCAGAGAACAAGGACCTACATCTAGATGCAAAATCAATCAGTTATATGGAAATAGGTATAAAGTGGCAACATTTGTACAACCTCGTGGAATTGCTTGTTGGCTCTGAGAGGGGGGAGGGAGGAGAGGAGGGAAAGAAAATGAATCAAGAAAAAATAATAAATAAACAAAATCAATCAGAATGTATTGATTAAGTACCTACTGTGTACCATGCACTATACTATGTGCCAGGGATATAGAGACAAAAGTGAAATAGCCCCTGCCCTCAATGAGTCCCCATTTTAAAGGAGAAACAAGAGAAGGCTATACATATTATCTCACAAGTGAAGAAAAGATGGTGTGCAGACTATGCTAATGGGAAGAAAGACCAAGGGGACTCTCAAACTGAATCTGAACAAAGCCAAGGATTCCAAGAAGTAGCTGTGAGAAGGGAGAGTGCCCCAGGCATGGCAGGTGGCACAGAAATGATGAGTCATTTGTTCAAAATAATGAACATCCAGATTCCAAAGTGTACAGAGGAGAGGAATATGTGCAAAGATGGAAAAGTAGGAAGGAAGCAGGTTGGGAAGAGCTTTAAATACCCAACAGAAATCTATATTTTATCCTGAAGATAGTTTATTGCCACCAGAATTTGACAAGCAAGGAATTGGCACACTCAGACCTATATTTGTAGTTGATGAAGTGGAGTAGGAGAGAGGCCAGGTGAGGGCAAGTGGAACTGTTCTAGGGTGGTGGATGAGAGAATGGACAGGAGAGAATATAGAGTATAGTATGCTAGTGATGTTGTGGAGGTAGGAAATGGCATGTGAGGTGGGTGAGAATGAGGATTTAGGGGTAAAACTGAGGTTGTAGAACTGCTTGACCCAAGATGGCAATAGCTCCTTACATATAAATAGGGAAATTTGAAAGAGTATATGGCTTGGAGGAAAGAGAATAGATTCTGGATCTGTGGAGTTAGAGATAGCTACTAGACTTCCATTTGAAATGACCAATAATTAGTTTGTGACCCTAGAGTTTGGGACAGATGCTAGGACTAGATGTGTAGATGGGGGTATCATCTGCAGAGAAATGGCCCTTGGACTTGTGAACTGATTAGGTCACTAAGTGAAAGAATGTAGAGACCTGATTAGGGACCCAGGATCAACTTGGTCGTATAGCCAGAGTTGGCATTCATGACTTGGATAATGAATCAGCAAAGGAGACTAGGAAGGAGCAGTCAGATAAATAGAATGAGAACCAGGAGAAATCGGAGTCACAAAAACCCAGGGAGGATAAGGTGGTCCACAGTATGACATGCGTTCCAAGAAACAATGTGGGAGATAGACTCATCTCCTTTGTAGCTCTAAACCCCAGATTTTAGAGGGGGATGATGCTCCTTCTCAAATGTATCAGTGTAATTTAAAAGAGAACTTAATAGTGCCATTTCAGAACTCATCTGTTCTGTTATAAATTTTCTGACTTCTCCCTTTCATCTGTTGTCATTGTATTGTGACCATAAATCCATTCAGGAAATCATCTAAACTCCAATCAGCAGGTTGGCTAGCTCAGGACCCCAAAAGTTCCATAGTTAGAACCAGAACATAATGACTCCTAAAGGGCCTTTAACAGGCTGGAGGCACAGAGGTCATCTAGCCCTATAGGAGACTAACACTAGAATTATGTTTAGAGTCAAATGGGCTGGGGTTGGTCCAGTCCAGCATATTCCCTTCAGCTTTACAAATAATGACAAAGGCTCAGAGACATAGCATGACTTATGACCTCTAACCCAGGTCCTCTGACCCCACACCTAAGAAGCCTAACCCCAGAAGAGTCACTTGACTCTCTAAACTTCAATTTCCTCATCTGTAAAACAGGGGGTGATAATATTTACACTGCCTATCTCACAAGGTTGTGAATGTCTGTAAATAAAATGCTATGTAAATCTGAGTTGTTATTGTTAGTGAGATCACCCTCTGAGCACCCCAGGATAGGCCTGTCATATGTAGTTCTCCAGTACCTTTCCATTATGTGCCTGCTATGTGCCTGCCAGACAGGAACACTTATGATATACATTCTGTCCATTCCTGGAGCCATTCAGGTTGCGATGAATGGTTGGTGCCACCCTTATATGTGAGAGATTGGCATTCTCTTTGCTTCACACTTAAATATGTGTGTTTATTTTAAATTAAGGTTGCTTTTTTTCCCCCAGAGTGACTGTACTAAGCTATTCAGCCAAGGTATCGGAGGGGAGCAAGCCCAGGCCAAGTTTGACAGCTGCCTCTCTGATTTGGCTGCTGTATCCAACAAATTTCGAGATCTCCTACAGGTAAGTACCTGGGCAGTCTTTATCACTCTCTGCACCAAGGCTAACAAACCCTTGGGCAGAAGCATCCCATCTGTTGCACGGAGAAAGCTATTATTGGCATACACTCAAAACTTAGGTTCCACATTCCACACAGCTTAGGAGAGTAGTGGTGATGGCAAGAGATGGCAGGCAGAGCTACTGATCTTGTGCCCTTTGTCTAGAATACTCTTCTCCTGTAACAAGTAAAATATGAAATTACTGAAGAAACAAAGGTTTGATCTTCTGAGAGTTACCAGTTTATTAAGCATGCATGGCAATTGCCTAACAAATTGGGACTAAACCCCTTCCTCAGTTTAGGGTGTCATAAGGGGTTGGACTAGATTATTTAAGAGTATGGTCGCCAGGCATTTAATCATTTCCAAATGATTTTTGAGCAGTTTATTTATAAAATATAGAAAGAAAGTAAGAAAATCAGAGAAAAGGATAGGGTAAGATATCTAACCTAACACACTAAGTATTTTGCTCTGGCCCCTGGGTCAACCCAGGCAGGGCTAATTAGTCCTCAGCCGGAGGAGCCTCAGCCTTGAGCAGAGGACCTGGGGATGAATAAAGCAAGCGCTTCAGTCACAAAGCCTCTGTCAAGAGGGGAGGCCTCTCCTGAGGCTAGTCCCTTCAGAAAATCTAGGAAAGGAGTCAGTCAGCCTTTTGCACCTACCCACATGGTAGTTCAAAGAAAGAGACAGGGAACGTAATTACATCCTGATAAAAAGTAGAATAGGCAATGAAGAAATTGGTATTCAACATGTATACACTAAATGGTAGAGCATCCAGATTTTTAAAAGAGGAACTATTGAAGCTTAAGGAGGAAATAGATAGTAAAACTATACTAGTGGGAGACCTGAACCTTCCTCTATCAGATCTAGATAAACCAAAAAATAAATAAGAAAGAGGTAAGAGATGTGAATGAAATCTTAGAAAAATTAGAGTTAATAGATATATGAAGAAAAATAAACAGGGACAAAAAGGAACACACCTTCTTTTCAGTAGCACATGGCACATTCACAAAGATTAACCATGTACTAGGGCATAAAAACATTGTAAACAAATGCAAAAAAAATAATAATAATAAATTCAACTTTTTCAGATCATAATGCAATAAAAATAATGGAGAGGCAAATCCAAAATTAATTAGAAAATAAATATGATTCTCCAAAATTATTTGGTTAAAGAACAAATTATAGAAACAATTAATAATTTCATTGAAGAGAATGATAATGAGGAGACATAATATCAAAACCCATGGGAGGTAGCCAAAGCAGTACTCAGGGGAAAATGTATATATATCCCTGAGTGCATATCAACAAATCAGAGAGAGAAGAGGTCAATGAATTGGGCATACAAAACAAAAAACTAGAAAGAGAACAAATTAAAAACCCCCAGATAAAAACTAAATTGGAAATCCTAAAAATTAAAGGAGAAATTAATAAAATTGAAAGTAAAAGAACTATTGAATTAATAAGTAAGACTAGGAACTGTTACTTTGAAAAAACAAGTAAAATAGATAAAGTACTGGTTAATCTAATAAAAAAAGAAGAAAATAAAATTAACAGTATCAAAGATGAAAAGGGCAACCTCACCTCTAATGAAGAAGAAATTAAGATAATTATTAAGAACTATTTTGTCCAATTATATGGTCACAAATACAGCAATCTAGGTGATATGGATAAATATTTACAAAAATATAAATTGCCTAGATTAACAGAAGAGGAAATAGAATACTTAAATAATCCCATATCAGAAATAGAAATTGAACAAGCCATCAAAGAACTCCCTAAAAGATGTATAATTACATCCATCTTGGACTCTGATTGCATTTAGGTCCCTGGTCAAGGGTCTCTAAGCAGCAAATACAGGCAGTCCAGCTTCCCAGCCACACAGGGCTAGGTTCAAACAGTGCAGTAAGATTTTCTCCCAAATCCTACAACAAAGTTTTCTCATGGGACAGGATTTGGACTGGGCTCATACTTGAATAGGAAAGAAACCAAGCTAGTTCCAGAAATGAATCATAAGATAGAGTCAGTGTGGTTTACTCAATTCCTGCAATTAACCACTTGCTGTCCTAATCCCCTTGATTCCTTCAGTTTTCTTAGACCTCCTCATCTCCACCTGCTGGCTTCCCTGGCTTCCTGCAAGTTCCAGCTAAAATATCACCTTCTACAATATGTCTTTCCCATTACCCCTTAATTCTGGTGCCTTCTCTCTGTTGATTTCTGATTAGTCGTGTCAGACTCTTTATTTGTACAGTTGTTGGTACATTGTCTCCCTATTAGATTGGGAGCTCTTAGAAGGCAGGGGCCGTCTTTTGCCCTTTTTGTATACCCAACACTTAGCACAGTGCCTGGAATTTAGTACATGCTTAATACAGTCAGCCTTGAAGGAGTTATTGTAGCTGGGTCTGCACCCTCCATCATAGACTTCAAGGAAATCCCAGAGGAGGATGAGCTCTAGGGCTAGTGTGATATTGAAATCACTTTAAAAGACTGATATATATATTAATTTAAGGTTGCCAAGAAATTCACTTATGTAATTCCTAAATGAAACACTCAAGTCAGCTGCCACCTTCTTTTATGGTATTCAATTACAAACAGAAGGAAGAAAGTATTAGGAGGAGAGAGAGAGAAGGAAAGGGGAGAGAAGGAAAGAGGTTTTAAATACCCACTCTGCTCAGGCTGAGCCAAAGCGGGCTTTAAGGCCCTGGATAGCCAAGGTAAGGAAAAAGATCAGTTCCTATCACTCATGTGACCAATCTGGAGAAAAGCAGTCCGCAGGCTCCTCCAACTCCAAACACCAGCCTTCCACCGACTCTAGCCCTCTTCACAGGTGAGAACTCCAGAGGCTGTTCTCTACCTCACTTCCTGCATCTCACATGTGCCAATGGTGGCTCACGCTTGACCTAGGACAGCCAAGAGGTCTGTCCTTTTTTTTGCACATAACTGTTGAAGGCCATATTCTCAAATAATTAAATCTTTAGTTTGCTGCACCCCTTCCTAATCTTGTTACACTGAGTAGGGTGGAAATTGTAGTTTCCAAGACCTGATTCTGTTATTTCAAGTATCGCTATTGTTACTGATCAGGAAATAGCTAAATCCAATCTTCTAAAGAATGGTCTGAATAGGGTGGAGTAGTTTTGAAATTCACACTAGGTAGGGAGGAGGGGGAGCCTTCCAGCCTTTACCTGTCTGATATATTCCATTCTACCTTGTCCTTGATGCAGGAAGGCCTGACTGAGCTGAATAGCACTGCCATCAAACCACAGGTGAAGCCTTGGATCAACATCTTCCTCTCTGTCTCCCACAACATTGAAGAGGTAATTCTGACCTGGGAATTTGCTGACAATGGCAATGGTGATGGCAATAGCTTATATGGCACTAGTTATAGAATGCTGTATGGTTTATAAAGCACTTTACAAACCAAGTTGAATTGCTTGTTGTCTATAGGAGGAGGGAGGGAAAGAACATGAATCATGTAACCATAGGAAAATATTCTAATTAAACAAAATTTAAAAATAAATAAAGCACTTTACAAATATTTCATTTTATTCTCAAAACCCTGGGAGAGAGGTTTAATTATGATGTCTATTTTATAGATGAGGAAACTGAGGCAGGCAGCAGGTCAGTGACTAACTCACGAGTCATCCAGATAGTTACTGAGGCAGGAATTAAACTCATGTCGTCCTGACTTCAGGTCCAGCAGTGACCATGTAGGGATGCCCCAGGATTCCCTTCTCCCAAGGATTTGATTCTGCGATGAGACAAGCGAGTACTGGAGTTGTTAAATGACCAGAACCTATTCATGGGGCTCCTTTGATAGCTGTTGGTTTCCTGGTAGCCTCTTCTGCCTCATGGTCTCCCATCTCCTATCTCTCATAAGAAAGCAAGCTGCCTCTGTATATATAGATTGCTCTTATGGAAGTTTTGATTAGCAGGGCACATCTGAAGGCAATTCCACAGCCTCTAAGATTCTTGATGATTGGACCATCTCATTTCCTTGAGTCATCTGTTGGTTTACAAAAAGCTTTTGCTTTTCCCTTGACCTAATCCAGACTTGCACAGGCAGCTAGTTCAGTCATTTTGCTCCTATAACATACATTATATGGAAGGATTAAAAGCATTGGGAGCCTCAGCATATATTATGTGGTGCCATGCCCTAAGAGCTCCTTAAGTAAGTAGGAGCTATGGACACATTCAGAGCCAAGGAAGAGGCCCATGTTCTCAGTACTACAGAACTATGTCTTCCCATCAGCTCTGGGAGTCCAAACTCTTTTTTCCACAGGATGAGTCAGGGAGCAGGAAATGGCAGCATAGAGCCCCTCGGGGGTAATGGACCACCCATTGTGGCAGAGACATCACGAGTGGAAGGAGCTTGTGGACACTGGAGACAGAAATAACATTGAGCTTTGTTTCCTTTCCAACATTAGGAAGAATTCAATGACTATGAAGCCAATGACCCATGGGTGCAACAGTTCATCCTTAACCTTGAGCAGCAGATGGCTGAGTTCAAGGTGAGCATCACAGGCCTCAGAACTTTAGAACTGTTCCCTGTGGCGCTGTCGATGGAGCCCTAAGCTGATGTCTGTCCTCTCTGTGTAGGCTGGGCTCTCTCCCGTCATCTATGACAGTCTCACCAGCCTTATGACCAGCCTCATTGCGATTGAGTTGGAGAAAGTGGTTCTGAAATCCACCTTCAACAGGGTAAGGCCCCTTACACCCACCCACAGGCTCTGGGCCACAGCTCCATGAAAGGTTACTTTTCCTGCTCTTTCCAGGCTCCTGCCTGACATTCAAGCCCAATACGTGCTCACTTTTCCAACCTTATGCTGTCTTACTCTCCTTCTTGCACTTTCTGCCTTGGCCAAACCAAACCGCTCTGTCCTTCAGACATGTAGCATCCTCTCCTCTTTCCTTCTCTTTGCTCCCCCTGATCCTCATGCCTAGAATGCCCTTCTTCCTTTTCCTTTTGGCTAATTCCTTCCCAACTCAAATCGACTCCTTCAGGAAACTTGGCCTAACTCCTCTGATCAATAAATGACCCCTCTCTGGATCTCACACAGCACTTGGTTTGGCACATCTCTGATGTAATATTATTTATTAGTGGCTGCCTCTGCCTCTATGTTCCATGAGGGTTAGGGGTTGGGGCCGGGCCTGGACCCCCCCCCCCCCCCCCAGTCCCTTGCATTGATCTCTGCATTTATTAGATGAAATGAGCAAACATGTTCAGAAGTCCAGACTTGCAACTTGAGTCTCCCTGGGCTTTTCCCTCTCACAGCTGGGTGGCCTGCAGTTTGACAAGGAGCTGAGGTCCCTCATTGCTTACCTTACCACAGTGACCACCTGGACCATCCGAGACAAGTTTGCTAGACTTTCCCAGATGGCTACCATCCTCAACCTAGAAAGGGTAAGTAGAGGCTCTGGTCTGGCAGTAGCACCCCTACCCCGACCTTGCCAGGGAATACCTTGGGAAGTAGACAAGTTTCAAGAGCCCATCTCTCAGGGGACAGAGGGGACCTGAAGCCTTCTGCATTGTACCATAGAAGCATCCCATATGGCACATTCCACTGAGGAGAGCCAGAACTGGTATCATTCTCTGCCCCTCTAGCAAGAACCCAGTGGCCATCCCCTTAGTAGCAATGCCTATGGGAATGCATTTTCTCTTTGCTGACCCTGCTCTGGCCTCCACTTCAGGTGACAGAAATCCTGGATTATTGGGGCGCCAACTCAGGCCCTCTCACGTGGCGCCTGACTCCAGCTGAGGTGCGCCAGGTGTTGGCTCTACGAATTGATTTCCGCAGTGAAGATATCAAGAGGCTTCGCTTGTAGCTGGCAGGACACGTTCATCACACTCCATGGGTTTTCCTGGGGCTCTCAGTGGTTGAGCCCAGAGAGTGGTCAGCCTGAACATTCCTAGCATTTGCTGCAGGCTAAGGCAGGCCTCAGTCAAGCTGTCTCTCTGTCATGGCACTGCCTGGGGGCCTAGCCCAGAACAGGTAAATAAGCCACCCTGGATATCTCTCTGCCTTCCCAGTTTGACCAGACCCACAGAGGAGTTCCAAGCAAGGAGATCATGGAGCTTGGTGGCATATTCTTTTCATATTACACATTCCCTAAAGAGGAAAGAAGAGCCATCCCTTGGGCTAGGAAAAGCATGGCAAAGACTCAGAATGGGGACAAACATGGGCCATTTTTCTGCTATGGGAGAGAACAGCCACCACCTCAGACACTACAGAAAACAGTTGTATTTCCCTTCAGGCTGGGCCGATAGTCTTCTTTTAGGGGATTTTTGGGGGACATTTGGAGAACAAGAGAGATCCTTAGGAAATGATGAATGTTCCATTATATTTAGTGATCACACTAAATAAAGACAAACTTGAAGACTAGTGGGTGTCTACTTTCAGAGAAGGGCTCCATCCTAGAGAGGGAGGGCAAAAAACTCCAGACAGCCCCCCACCCCACCCCATCCCAGTACCAAGCAGCAACACATGGGGACCAATAAAGGCTCCTCAGCCATTCACCACCCACCCCAGCTAGGAAGACACCCACAAGGGAAATGGCTAGATTATTATTGCTCCTTTTCGCCCAGCTCCCTCTGAACTATCCTGAGCATATCACAATGAAATGGGCACTTTCAATGTGGATGGAAAAAGGCTCTCTAGGGCCACCTTTAAAGATTCATTGGTTTATTATCACTAAAAATCCCAACCTAAGAGACCTGGTTCTGGTGGTCACCTGTGCAGGGGTCCTGTGTCCCCTTCAGAACACAACTCAACATTTGTTTTGTTAAAATCTGAATTTGCCATGACTTTGTACGGTTTCTTCAGCTCAAGGCTAGAGGACTGGCTGCGTGTGAAGGGAACATCCCACCATACTCATTGTGCATGGCATGAATGAATCCCAGCCTCAAAACGACTATAGCATTGCTCCCTGCTCCTACTAGCCAAGTTGCTAATATATGAGTAGTTCTATGAAGCCTGGTGAGAGGGAAGCCCAGCTTCCTCTGTAGGGAAGGGCAATAACCTCCATAGTATATTTTCTGTAGCTGGGCCAAAGTATGCAGAAAACTTATAAACAGCAGGGGCATTCTAGAAGGAGGAAAGAAAAGACAAGGATTCACAAGGCCCCTTGGTGTGCATAAGGACAACTGGCTTGATTTCTGGGTAAGGAGGGGGTGGCCAGGCCAGACTCCTGTCAGTAGGCAGTATCCTATGTCCTAAAAGACTTTGGGACCTCTGATTCACCTACCAAATGAGAACACTGGACTAGATGAGCAATAAGGTTTCTTTAAACTCCTTTGATCCATTTGGGCCAGAGGAGGAGTGGGCCTGGTGGTACTACAGCCCAACAAAAATGAAGGTCAGGGCCCTCATCAATATCCATTTACCCAATTTGTAGAAATGAATTGTGACTGGAGAATTAGCAGCATGACCCAGGAGAAAGATAGCAGAGTTCTCTTAAAAGGCCTGTTCCCATGGAGGGGACTCCCTAGTTCAGTCCCACATTAGCTCTCTCTGCTCATAGTGTTCTTCCATTGCAAAGCAAAATTTGAGACCAGCACAGTCATCAGCCAGCAAGGTGGGCCCCAGCTCTGAGTTTGAGCCCTCCACCTCATGACAGGAAGATGAGATGAGGTCCTTCAGTCTCGTGGCTGCAGCCAAGACCATGCTGATGTCTGCTGAGACAGGGGAATCCCCAACACCCTCCCAGCCGTGTCCAGGAGGAAAAAGAATGGGCTTGCCAGTGGTCTCAAGTCCCCAGAGAGAAACTAAAGAGAATGGCATTTCCCACTTCCTATGAGGAAAGCAAAGAAGCCAAGGCTCCCTAGCACGAAGTTTGGGCTCTTCTCTTCTGGGCCCCACAACAGAGCCTGGCTGGACCAGGGCCTGGGGGTCTAGGATCCATCAGGCAGAAGCATCACTGGCCAGCACCCTCAGGCTGAAGCCCTGGGTGTCCACCTCCACCAGGTGGATGCTGTAATTCTCCAGGCCCTAGGAAGGAAGGGCAACAAGGAAGAGAAGCTCTAGGAGCAGGAGAGGCCCTCAGGAAGCCCTGGAGTTTGGCCCGGCAGAGAAAGGGGCAACGGAGGGGAGCCTCAAACTCCAGGGACTCCCTCTCCCCCCTCCACACCCCTACCCTGACCCAGTGGATACCTCCATCTTAGCCAGCACCGCCTCCAGGACCTCCTTCTGCCGGGGCTCTTTAGTCAACAAGTAGAGGAAGCCTCCACCCCCGGCCCCTGCCAGGCTCTGGCCATACACGTAAGGCTCCAGGGCGTCCATCATGCGCCGCACAGCCTGGGGCTCACAGCCCGGGGCCATGCACTTCTTCTGTCCCCAGTACTGGGTCAGACACTGGCCCAGAAGGGGCAGGTTCCCTGCAAGGGGGACAGAAAGCATTGGCAGCCCAGGATTCACTCAGGACAGGGATCACCTAGAGCCAGACCCAAGAGGATGACGACCCAAGGGTCTCCTCACACCTGCCTCTCTGCGCTCCTCTCCCTGCTGCCTGGCTATGCCCCATCTCCCGTGCCTAGGAGCCCTTCTAGTGGTTGGCACTTCCGGGGCTGCCCTGGCCTATTGCTTCCTAGGGAAAATAGGGATGGCACAGGCTGGCCCCTGGCCTGCTTTGCTCCTCCTCCCCAGCGCCCAGCACTCAGATGCCTTTGGAAGAGCGCCTCGGAGAGGACTCGCCTTGACAGAAGGCCCGGGCGCATTCCTCAGCATTGCTGATCAGGGCCTGGGCATTGTCTACCACCGCAGGCAGCCGGGCATACCAATTCCTCAGGACATCCTACAGGGAGTGACAGGGACAGAAAGGGAAAGGGGG
This sequence comes from Monodelphis domestica, assembly GCF_027887165.1. Taxonomy (NCBI): domain Eukaryota; kingdom Metazoa; phylum Chordata; class Mammalia; order Didelphimorphia; family Didelphidae; genus Monodelphis; species Monodelphis domestica. The sequence continues at coordinate 715,537,605 of NC_077227.1, read as the reverse complement.
AAAGGGTCAGCGAGGCTGCAGAGCCTGCTAAGGAGGCTTCCCGCTCCGTCCCCCCCATTCCCAGGGCGAGGGCCGGCTGGGCGATAGAAGAGCCCACCTGGAGCAGGTTTCGGGCCAAGCGGGTCTTGCCCGTGTACACCAGGAGCAGGTGCTCGTTGAGGGTCTGTATGAAGTCAGGAGGCACCGAGATCTCTTCCACCTCCACCTTCAGCGGCAGCTGCGCCCTCGATCGCCCTATCTTGATGCCCGGGACGAGGCCGCCCACCTGGTCTTGCCAGCCGCCTCCTGCAAACCCCAAGGCCTTGTCACAGGCATGCTTAGGACGAATCTCCCAAGCCCTGTCTCCTCCTCCGATTCATTCAGCAAACATCTAAGTGCCTGCTGTGGGCCCGACCCTGTGCAATGGGCTGGGGTTCTCTCTCTCTCTCTCTCTCTCTCTCTCTCTCTCTCTCTCTCTCTCTCTCTCTCTCTCTCTCTCTCTGTCTCTGGTCTGTCTCTCTGTGTCACACACACACACACACACACACACACACACACACACACACACACACACAACTGCCTAGGCCCAACCACTCTTCTGCCTTGGAACTAATACACAGTATAACTCTAAGCCGCTCCCTGTCCTCAAGGAGCTTCCATTCTATTGGAGGAGGCGTGAACAAATACAGGAGGCAGCAGACTCCTAGTCCTCTTCCTCCAGCGCAGGGCCAAGCTCTACCACTTAAGGGCTCTGTTCCTGTTCACTTCACTTAATCTTGCCGAGTCTCAGAACTCGGTAAATGAGTTGTTTTGGTTCAGTCATTTTTCACAATGTCCCGTGGCCAAGACTCTTGGTGCTTCCATTTGGGGTTTTCTTGGTTGAGACACTAGAGTGGTTTGCCATTTCCTTCTTCAGCTCATTTTACAGATAAGGAAACTGAGGCAAACTGGGTGAAGTGACTGGTCCAGGGTCACACTGCCAAGACGTACCCAAAGCCAGATTTGAACTTGGGTCTTTTTGACGCCAGACTTGGTGCTCTACCCTCCGCACCACTTAGCTGCTCCAGCTCTAAATGATAAAGCTCTATAAATACATGAAATAGGATTACTATGGTTATAACCTGCGTGGACCAGCTGTATCCAGCCCAGGAATATAACTTGAATGAATGAATGAATGAATGAATGGCCCTTTCAGTCAATTCCCAAGTAGAGGAAGTGAGCCGTCCAGCTTTTGACCCAGGAATGGGTGTAGAGGTCCAGGGGAAACTCATGGCAGAGCCAAGCCAGGATGGAGTCCACACGTGTCTGCAGCCCCTCCACAACCCTAGGAAATGGTGTCCAAAGATTGGTGGGGAGCTCCAGGTGGTGACAGACTAAGATGCCCCGCCCATCCCATGTGGATTACAAAATGGAGGCCGGCGCCGGGCCAGGTCACGGCGAACTCCTCGAGGGCGGGGGCCGGCTGGGTCCTCTGTCCAGCTCCCAACACTCCGGCACACAGGAAACCCCGAATCAACTCTTGCTGCGGGCCGGCCCTCAGAAAAACTCCCATGAGCCCCCTTGGCCCGCCCCCCAGCCTTGCCTGGGCCTCCTTCCCCCGCCTCCTGCCGGCGTACCTGTGGTGAGCATCTGCTCCAAATGGAGAACGGCGTGGATCAAAGCTTCGGTGCCCACCTCTCTCCCCGCCGCCCGATACAAGGCCGCCAGCACGGCCCCGGCCAGGATGCTGCTGGTGCCTAGGGGGAAGGGGGGCAGCGGCGTCTGCCTGGGCTCCTTCCCAAACAGGGAGGGGCAGGGAGGGGCCAGGAGCGGCTGAAGGCGGGGCCAGGCCAGGAGTCCGGGCCGGAGGGGCGGGCCGAGGGCGGGGCCACTCACCCAGGCCCGAGCCGTGGGGCAGGTCGGACCACGTGTGCAGCTCGAAGCCGCCCCCAAAGCCGTGGAGAAGCTGGGTCTGCAGGGTGTTTGCGGAGGGGAGCTGCACGATCTGGGCACAGATGAAAGCCGCCTTCAGCAGGGCCCCTGCGAGGCCAAGGAGGATGCCGTCAGTGCCGTCCGCGTGGGCGCTTCTTGGCACGTGGTAGATGGACGCCATTTCTGCCGGCAGCCCGCACATCCCTTCCCCTCTCGCTCCCCCAGACCGTCCCGGGCCACAAACGGCTTCTCTGGACAGGCAAGAAGCCCGGCAATGGGCGCAGGTCCGCCCTGTCCAAAGGGCCCTTCACAAGTGCCCTCATCCTTGGGCAACTCGGGGGGGCATTTGGGACCCCATTTATAGACGAAGACACGAGCTGGGGCCACAGAACAGTGGCTGTGAAGGAAGGCCGCCCTCTAAGAGGGCCCCAAGACGGAGAGCCCCCCTAAAGAGGAGCCCTGCCGGAGCAGAGGTGCTCACCCGGGGCGTGAGGCTGACAGTAATCCCGCAGGTCCTCCAGGCTCTGGCACACTTCGCCCGAATGGGTGCCCGTGGACAGCTGCAGCTCGGGCTGGGGGATCCGGCGCACCCTGGCCCCGATGGGCCTCCGCCCATCCACCAGGACGGCCAAGTCCACCACAGCTCCTCCATGCTCGTAGGTGATGGGCGGCGTGTCGCTCCAGCCCCCTGCGGGGAGGATCCCCAGCTCAGCGGGGCTCCCGGACCCCCCTCCCAAGCAGCAGCCCCGGGGCCGGCGGGGCAGAGGCCTCACCCGAGAAGTCCACACGGGCCGGACACTCCACCACCACCCAGTGCCCGAGGGGCGGGCATTCCACGGGCACTGAGGTCACGAAGCGGCGGGCAGAGATCACCGCCTGGCGGATAAGGATCTGCTCGGCCCCTTCATAATGGCGGGCAGCTCTCACCAGCAGGGCCGGCCTGGAAACACCAGATGGGAAGAAAAGATCAGAGGAAACTGGATGGAGGAGGGGCCTGGCCCAGCCGTGGACCACTCCCCACCCTTCTTCCCTCACAAGTGAAAAAAACTGGGCTGCAAAATTGGGGTTATGGCGTGTAATGGAGGGGGCAGCCGGGTGGCCTAGAAACCGGGAGGCTCTGGGTTCAAATCCAGCCTCAAACACTTCCTAGCTGGGTGACCCTGCCAAGTCTTAACCCCCACTGCCTAGCCCTGACCGCTCTTCTGCCTTGGGACCGAAAAAGATGTAAAGGAACTCTCTTGTGAGCTGGTTTCGGAGCCTTGTGTGAACAGATGCACAGGGAAGCAAGCAGGACCCAAAGAACCTCGTAGACCATGACCGCAGCATGGGGAGGCCACAACGCCAGAGGACTCGAAGCGTGAGAGGGCACGGATTCGGCATTCAGCGTCAGGCACGGTTTGGGCGGGGGGTGCAGGAGTTTGTTTGGCTTGACGACAAACAAGAGTTATGTGCTTTGTTTGTTTTAAGGGGGTGAAGAGATGGAGAAACAGAGTTTGGTTCATTAGGGGAAAAAATTAAATTTTAAAAAGTGAACTGGGTCAGAAATGAAGTGATTTGGGCTCCACTCTGGACCGCATACCCAACTACCTGAGGATGAGGTAAGCTGGGGGACCAAAGAAGTTGTTTCATCTGTCACGAGAAAAAGGCTTTGAAAAATGCAAAATGAAAGCTATAGAAGGACAGATGCATGGATGGACGATGGACAGATGGACAAATGGATGGACAAGATAGACGGATAGAGAGATGATATAGACAGATAGATGGATGGACAGACAGATGGACAAATGGATGGACAGACAGACAAATGGATGGACAGAGAGATGACATAGACAGATGAGAGAGAATATAGTAAGGACTTACTAAGTGCCAGGCTCTGTTCTAAGTACTAGAGATAAAAAGAAAAAGATGATCTTTTCTCTCAAGGAGCCTATATTCTAATGGGGAAATCATCATTACTATTATTATGAATCACCACTCTTCCATCCCCTCCTCGAGGGGCTTTCCCCTTCCTCCTCCCCAACATTAATCCCAGGTTTACCTGCCCAGCCACTTGTCCCTCTCGCGGGCAAGTTCTTCCACACCCCTAGCCATGTCTCCTTTCTCCAGGTACTGGAAGGCCAGGGCCCACTCCTGGTTGGCTGCCGGTCCACTCCGAAGACCCCCGTGGCCCCCAGCCATGCAACCCAGGACATCGGCTATACAGGCCAAGGCCCGGGCTGCCACGCCAGGATCTTGAGCCTGAGCTGCAACTGCAAGAGGAGACAAGAGATGGAGAGGGCCACCAGGGTGCCGTCACTCCCCAATGAAGAGCCAACAAGAAGAGCCCACCTTTTTTTCTGCTTATGAACTTCGCTGGAAGCCGACTGAAAACTGCCCCACAAATTTCACTTCTACCTGCTAGAAGTTCCCATTATCCTAGTGACCAGTGGGTTAAACAAAGCTAGGGATGCTATCTCGAGAAGGTACCAGCCAAAATACACATGTGCAAAATTATTAAGATTATAATTTAATCATAAAAATAGAAAACAAAACATGTCTGTTCCCTAAAACCAATTAAGCAGCAAACATTTATTATGCAACTACTCTGGGCCAGTCACTGGACTCAGCACGGGAGCTACCACAAACACATTAGCTTTATTATTATTATTATTATTACTGTTAGTGCTAGTGCTATTACGACTACTATTACTACAGGCAGCCCTCATTTTATAGTGCTTCACAGGTACTTCATTTTTTTTACAAATTAAAGTTGGTGGCAACCCTGTGTCGAGCAAGTCTACTGGTGCCATTCTTCCAACAGTGTGTGCTCCCATCGTGTCTCTGTATCACAGCTTAATGATCCTCCCCAATATTTCAGACTTTTTCATGACTATTATTATATCTGTTAGTCAGTGATCTGTAATTCTGTTAGGACACCAAAAACCACGTCCATACAATGAACTTGATCCATCAATGTGGTGTGTGTTCTCACTACTCCTTGACTAACTGTTCCCCACCTCTCTCCCTCTTCTTGGGCTTCCATATTCCCTAGACACAACGATATTGAAATCAGGCCAATTAATAACCCTATAATGGCCTCTAAGCATTCAAGCAAAAGGAAGAGTCAATCCATTGGGCAAACTTCATTGTTGTCTTATTTTAAGAAGTTGCCATGGTCACTCCACCACCCCAACAGGGCAGCAACCATCAATACGGAGGCAAGACCCTACCCCATTGAGTCTCATTCCCTTGAAACCTTGATTCCTCTTCCTCCCCTCATACTATAAGTATTCATGGAGAAGGTTAAAATGCTCTCCTCCTTCCCAGAAATAGTTCTTATATTCCTCCTTCCCAGAAATAGTCTTAATGGGAGACCCTAAAGAGCGTGAAGCAGAGTAGAAATGAATTTGCAATGATGAGATTTGGGACACTGAAAGATAAGAGGGAAATTATGTTTGGGAGGAAAGAGCCCTTTTTAGTAGGAAAGGGAGAAAAGGATACATTTAGACTAGAGGTTCTTAACTTTGTGGGTGTCTTGGAGCCCAATGACAGTCTGATAAAGTCTACAAATGCCTTCTCAGGGATTGATGAAATAAAATTAATAGGATTACAAAGGAAACCAATTCTCTTGAAATAAAGATATAACCCCCTCCCCCATCCAAGATCACTCATGGTCCCCACTCATGGAAATCACCCAAGGTAAGAACTCCTCATTTACACTTTACAGAAGACAAAGGAATAGGTGAGGTCTGAGTTCCTCTATACCCTCTCTAATGGAGTAATCTCCCAGGTGATGGTCATTTTCCCTGACTGCCCCCCAGGTCTGGAATGCTCCCCTCATCTACACCTCCTGATTTCCTTCATGCCTCAGCTAAAATCTCATCTTCTCCAAGAAGTCTTTCCCCAGGGAGTGCCCCTCCTCGGTTAATTATTTCCAATTTTTCTTCCTGGATTTAGCTGGTTTGTACAATAATTGTTCGCGTGCTGTCTACCCCACTGGATGGTGAGTCCTACAAGGACAGGCACTTTCTCCCTTTCTTTCTGTCCCCAGAACTTGGCATGGGGCTAGCTCATAGTAGATTCTTCCTACATGTTTATGGACTGATTGACTAGCTAGGCTATGGAGGGCATCTAATGATGTTCTCGCTCACCCTGGTCCAGTGTGGTCAGCAGCAGGCCGTGGTACCCCTCATGGGTGGCAGCCCTGATGAGCGGAAGCAGGCTGAGGTCTCGACGTTCCTCCAGCACATGCCGCACCTTCCCCTGGGCCTGTTGGAAGAAGAGGGCCCGCCGAGAAGCCAGCGTGGCAGCCTGGTCCAGGTGGAGCCGAAGCTGCTTCCAGGACATGCGCCAGGCGGCCCTCCAAGCCTGGAGGAAGTCTTTGCCAATGGAGTTCAGCAGCCACAGCACATCCTGGGGGCCTGGGGACCGGGAGGCGAAGAAGACAGGAAAGAGTCGAGCGGTAAGAAGACATCGTTCTGCTGGCTGAGAATCCATGTCCCAGATGTCTCCATCCCTGAGGCAAGGCAAAGATGAGGATCAGAGGGTCGCAAGAAGGCAAGGCCTGGCCCTTCTGTCACACTTGGGTTGCCTGAGAACTGGAACCCTGGGACAGTGGGTCAACAGGTGGACCTTATTCCATTCGATGGGATGTCACTAGGAGGGCAGGGGCTCAGGCTTAGGGCTAACCACTGCCAGCCCATCTTGGAAGAGGGGCACATCACCACCGCTGCCAACCCCAGCCAAGGAAAAACTGTCCACATCCATTTCTGGGCCAAATGACAGGGGAAAGAGAGTATGAGGGACAAGGAGAAGAAATCAGGTCCATCTAGATAATATGGAATGGTCCACACCACCCCGAAGGCTGGGGACTCGACTAAGGTTTCATGAACCTATAATGCGTGGCACAGGAGAGAGAGAGGGTAGTTGGCTCTCAGACATCTGAGATGGGAGGATTCTCCAGTGGGAAGTGGTCCCTCATCCCCACTGGGGTCATCCAGGCCCTATGGCTGCCTTGATGGACCCAAAGGCCCTTACCGGATGCCTGTTCTCTGGAAGAACTCATTCCATGGCACATTGAGATATGTACCTTTCTCCAATATTGGGCACTAGAGAGGGAAGAGGTGGGAATAGTCAAAAGAAAACAATTAGCAAGTAGTAGTGGGAATAAGGAGGCAGAGAGAGCAAAGGCCAGAGGGAGGTGGAGATGAGTAACCAATCAGCCCTGGGCAGAAAACAAGGTTCAAACCTTCTGGAGTGGAAAAAATACAAAAAAAGGGTCTATAGCATTTCTTTTCTTTTCTTTTTTTAATTTTTAAACCCTTATGACTGAGACACCCTAAGAGAGTTTCTAAAACCAACAAGTAACCACAACCACACTGCTCTCTCCCCCTTCCCCACCCCTCCAAAGAAGCTGCCACTTGAGAGCTAATGAGATTGAGTTTTACCCAAGAGTCACCTCTCTTCTGCAGGGCTTAATTTTCTCATTTATAAAAAAGAAGGGACTTCACTAAATAGCCTCTAGAAAAGTCCCTTCCAGTGCCAGCACTCCACGATGGCATAAAATGCTCCTTGTGCATGTCAGTCCATGTATAAATAAGTCCTTTTGGCCAAGGAGGAGGGAATCCAGGGAAAGCTCTCCCAGGTTCCTGGCCTCGGGGAGCTTCTCTGCCTACTTAGCTTGGTACTGTTGGTCACTGTGAAGGCTGTTGGATGAAGGAAGGGGGAAGGGGATGCCTTCCCACAAGACTAGGAGCTACTTGAGGGCCGGCGTTAGGTCTTCCCTTTCCTATGCCCCCGGTGAATCGAGCCCAGGCAGCCAGCACCAGCTTTATGAGCTGAGATGATCTCTACAGTCCCCCTCTCTAGGAACCTTCAGGTGTGAAGGGCAGCTGGACCAGGCACAAGCCTACCTGCCAGTCATCTTGGCGCCCAATGAGAGTGAACACCTGGATGGAAGTGCCCTGCAGCTGGATATGGTGTCCTTGGAGGATGACGTCGTTCAGCACCAAGCCGTGCAGGTCCTTGGAGGAGGCCACGTCCAGACCGAGCAGGAGGCACCCGGGGCCGATGTGGATGGGGCCCTGGTGAGGACAGAAGGATGTGGTTGTTGGGAGTTCTCCTCACCAAGGACTTGCCCCAGATACAGAGATTTGTGATTCGGTCATTTTCAGGCATCCCTGACTCTTCTGGATCCCACTGGGGGTTCTCCTGGCAAAAATACTAGAGTGATTTTCCATTTCCTTCTCATTTCACAGATGAGGAAACTGAGGCAAACCAAAGTAAGGGATCTGCTCAAGTCTCGCAAAGCCAGTAAGAATCTGAGATCAGATCTGAACTCGGGAAGATGAGTCTTCCTGACCCTGGGCCTGGCACTCTCTCCACCATACCACCTGGCTGCCCCTGATATAGAGATCACGAGGAGAAATTTCAAGATCAGAGGCATAGAGGATTATTGCAATACTCTTCAGACCTTGACTCTCCAGTCCATCCTCAACAAAACTCTCAAAATTCTGTTCCTTTAGCATGGGCCCAACCACATCGCTCCCCTGCTCACAAAGCTTCCATGGCTCCCAACTGCTTCTGGGGTGAAATACAAATGTGTATTTGGCAGGAAACACCTTTCCCCATCTATAGCTCTAGCCTACCTCCCCATGCCTCACTCTCACATACTTCATGCTCCCCCAAATGGCTCCACTCGCAATCTTCCATGCGTACAATTCCACCCCTTCTCACTTTCCCCTCCCAGAATCCCTCACTTCTTTCAAGGCTGCTCAGGGGCCCTCGCCTCCTGGACATGGGCCCTGAAGGGTTGGGGGGGCAGGGCAGACAGGTGGAGAAAGAGCAGCTTTTACCTGGAGCTGGCAATGCTGAATCATACTCCCAGCGCCCAGGCGAACCTCTCCCTCCAGCAGGCTATTGACCACAGAACAGCCGGCTTCCAAGAACTGAGGATTCTGTAAAGGCGGGCAAAGAAAGAAATGAGCCTCGGCTCGGAAGGTGGTTTCCATCCAATCCTCTTCTGGCTCCCTCCTGTAGGGTCCAGCCCCCAATCTGGCTCTCTCCCACGGCCTCTCCTCATTCACTGCCCCTCCCTCCTCTCAGCACCTCTGTTCATGCTTTATCCCAGGCCAGACTGCTCAGCCCACTCTTCTCCAAATGTTCCAAGCCCATCCTTCAAGGCTCATCGGAAGCTTTTCTTTTCTAATACCTTCTCTCTTAAAATCAATACCGTGGATTGGTTCCAAGGCAGAAGAGCGGTAAGGGCTGGGCAATGGGGGTTAAGGGACCTGCCCGGGGCCACCCAGCTGGGAAGTGTCTGAGGCCACATTTGAACCCAGGCCTGGCTCTCTCCATACTGAGCCATCTCACTACTCCTGAAGCTTTCCCCGATGTCAGAAGAGCAAGAGATGAGAGTTCACCGAAGCCAAATCCCTTATTTTACAGAGGAGGAAACAAGTTCGAAAGGGAAGTGACTCACTTAAAGTCATATATTTAAGAGACAGCCCACAATGAAGCCCTCTGAATTCCCATCCCATGTGGACGTCGCATAAAGGAAGTGTGTTTGGGGAGAGCTGACTCCCCAGCTAAACTCTGAGCTCTTTGAGGACGGGGACCATCTCTCGTCTTCTGTCCCCCGCAACGGCTGGGCGCAGGGGAGTCTCCAGGGCTGAGGCAGGAAGGAAGGCACGCTCACCTCCACCTGGGAGTGCACGACCTGAGCAAAGAGGTCCCGGGGAAGCATCAGGCTGCGGAGGTGGGCACTGGCTGCCAAGGTCATGTAATCGTAGGCGCCGTCTGGGATATAAGCTGCGGAGACACAGACCACACGAGGGTGTAGGGGAGTCGAGAGAGCTGGGTATTCCCAAAGTCAAAGCACTATATAAACTGAGTTATAATGATGATGATTATTGTCCATGGAATGTCACCTCCCCTCTTCATCCCACTGCCTGGGCTTAGCCCAGCGATTCATTTTGGGAGGTTTGTATATCTTGGGCCATTTTGGCAAACGTTTGGAGAAAACCATTTTCAGAATCATTTCTTTTCAGAATCGTTTCTAAAAAGAATACATTGAAATAAGCAGGATTCCAGAGGTTAGTGAAAATAAAGATGCCATTTTTCCCCCATCCAAGTTCATGGACCCCCAGAAATCTATCCCAGGTTCAGAACCCCTGACTTAGACCCGGGACCCTTTCAAAGGCTCGGGTACAACAGAGATCTCCCCTCCGTAAAGGCATAAGATGATGACGTTACAGAGAAAAGAAATTGGGCCAATTCTTTTGTTCACAGGGATGAGAGAGAAATGGGGCTTTTTCCTCTTGGGGAGGGGACGTGTAGAAGCTCGGCAGGTTCTGGGAGGTTCGCGCTATGGCAGAGAGGTCTGTAGAAGTCACAGCCCCCCGGCGAGGTAGGTACTTCACATATTATCGTGACCATTTCAGAGGTGAGGAAACAGAGCTGGTACGTGGAAAGGGAAGGGTTTGAATCCAGCCCTTTATGACACCAAATACAGTGCTCTTTCCCACAGCCCAGAAAGTAATGCCCTCTGAGCACCATCAAGGGTTTCTGATGGAGGGGATCCAAACGAGGGCACGTAGGAGGCACTTAATAGACGCCTGTTGGCCAAGTGGCACTGTTTCAGCCAAGAGGCTGAGGGCAAAGGAAGAAGACGACATCATTCCTGGGGAAGTCCCCTTATCAGACTAACAGTCGCTGTCCTCAAGTAGCTCCCAGGCTATGGATGAGACAAATTCAGAGTAAACAGTAGGTAACCTCGGAGGTGAAGGCACTACCAGCTGGGGGTGATGGGCAAGACATCCTAGAGGATGGGGTTTGAGCTGAGTCTTAAAGAAAGTCAGGGAACTAAGAAGGGGAAGTGAGGGGAGAGTGTTCCAGGCACGAGGGGCTACCAGTGCAAAGGCAAGAAGATTAAAGAGGGAGGGTCATGTGGTAGGAAGAGCAAGAAGTCCAGGGGAGCTGGATCAGAGAGTAACATGTAAAAAGACCAGAAAGGCAGAGAGTCTTCTAAAGGAACCATGGTTTCTTGCAGCCCCACACCCCACTCCATGATCCATCCCGGCCCTCCCCAGCGTGCTCCCCAATCCCCAGGAATCAATCATCAGAGCAGACAGAGTTCAAACCCACCAAGGCTAAGAAGCTGGTCCCGGAGCTCCTTCCACAGTACAGCCCGTGCTCTCCGTTGGTTCCCCGCTTCCTCCATGTCGCCCTGACCCACCTCAGGGTGCCAACCAGCCAGAAAGCTCTCACGGTTGACATCTCGTGCCATGCACAGCAAAATGTCAAAGAATAACGACAGCTATGAGCAAGGGCTAGAGTTAGAGAAGTCATGAGCTGGTCAGGGGATCCCAGAAGACTGGGACCTTAAAGCCCCTTGTCTCAGCCTACATTAGCCACGGACCGGAGGATGAGGGGTGAGAATGGAGAAGGCCATGGAGTATTAGCAATGTCTACAGCCATATCATGACATCAAGGTCTACCCAGTAACTGGGGAGAATCAAGTGAATGTCTGGGTATTTTTATATTGAGATGAAAATAGTGATACCATCTTCCCAGGACTAACCCTCCTCCACATTGTAGGCTCCTCAGTAACATCCTTGTATGGGTGCAGGAAGCTTAGAGGAAAGATAAACTATAGAGAGGCAACTTTTCTGATATCATTGCCTCACTACCCCAAAAGAAGAGATAGACGCACAGACATGGACAGAACAAAAAAAGAAACAGAGAAAAAAATGAGATGGACAAAAAAGGGAAGGAAGGAAGGAAGGAAGGAAGGAAGGAAGGAAGGAAGGAAGGAAGGAAGGAAGGAAGGAAGGAAGGAAGGAAGGAAGGAAGGAAGGAAGGAAGGAAGGAAGGAAGGAAGGAAGGAAGGAAGGAAGGAAGGAAGGAAGGAAGGAAGGAAGGAAGGAAGGAAGGAAGGAAGGGAAAGAGAAAAAGAAAGGAAAAAGGAAAAAAGGAAGGAAGGAAGAGAGAAAGAAAGAAAAAGAGGGAAAGACAGAGAAAGACAGAAAGAGTGTGAGAAAAAGAGTGAAAGAAAAAGAAAGGAAAAAAGAGAAAAGGAAGGAAGGAAGGAAGGAAGGAAGGAAGGAAGGAAGGAAGGAAGGAAGGAAGGAAGGAAGGAAGGAAGGAAGGAAGGAAGGAAGGAAGGAAGGAACAAGTGAGAAAACGACAGAGAAAAATGGAGAAAAAAGAGAGCCAGAGAAAGGAAAGAGAGGGAGGGGAGAAAGACAGAGACCAAGAAGAAGGTAGCGAGATATAGGAGAAGATGGAAGAGTGGGACCATGGGAACTTCACCTGGACAGGTCGAGCACCAGAGTCCAGACCCATGTAGGTGCAGGCGTCCAAGGGTGGTGAGACATGAGTGGCCAGGAGTCGCTCAGCAATCTCCACAGAGAAAAAGACAATGCCAGAGACCTGGAAGGAGAGTGAGATGGTTGAGTGACCGCCCAGGAAATGGCCAAGGGGAGCAGGCTCTGCTGCCTCACCACCAGCCCACACTGGCTCCTAATAATCTTTCTGAGCCCCATTTTCTACTATGAAATGGCAACATTAATCCCACCCAGAGTTCTTCTGAGGATGAAATGAATTTACGTTCAAAAAAGCCTTTGCAAACCCCCATAACAATTCTGTGGTATTATTGGTGCAGAGTTTATTCTCACTTTACAGATGAAGAAACCAACAGTTAGAAGGGAACTGTTTTGCCCAGGGTCAACAGTTCATGAGGGTCCAAGGTGGGATGCCAAGCCCAGGTCCCTCCCAACTTCCAACTCCGAAGCAACCCAATGGTTCTCTCTCATACCAGTGGCACTCTTCCATCCGGCCTCGCACACTGCTGTATCTGGGCCTCTGAGCTCTGGTAGAAAATGTTAAGGACACAGCCCTGTGTCAAAGGAAGAAGAGGCAGCATCATGACTGGGGAGACCTGGGAAGTCAGCCCCCTAGTCTCTCAGCAGTCCCCCCACAAAGGTGCTGAAATAGAGGGTGTCCAGGAGGGCTGGTGGCAGCTCTGGGATTAGGAAGTAGAGAAAGGACAGAATCTGGCAAAGAGAATGGGACAGAAGGCCCTGGACTAAAAGGTCCCATTAGGGGACACCCAGGAGGCAGGATGGGGGTACCTGGGAGTCAGTGAGGTAGACCCCATGGTCCTGGGCATAGGTCACACTCCCAGGCAGAGAGAACACTCTGGCTCCTTGGAAACCATCCCAGCAGATCTCTGAGGAAAAGGGAAACTGGCTAGTCAGTAATGGCAATGCCCCCTCCCCCAAAAATATTCACAGGTCTTTTTTATAGCAAGTCAGCAAGCAATTCTCATTTATGAAACACCTACTATGTGCCAAGAACTAGGAATAAAAAGAAAGGGGGAAAAAGCCCTGTCCTCGAGGAGCTTAATTGTCCAATAGTAGTCATGGTAGCAAAAAACCTGGAAACTCAAAGGGCATCCACCTATTGGGGAATGGACAAACAAATTACAGTAAATGGGTATAATTCTTGTGCTCTAGAAAAATGCAGAGAAATCTAAGAAGACTTGTATGAACTGATAGAGAATGAAGTAGGAAAGACCTGAGAACTCTGGAAGACCAAAGGTGTTGCCTGTTATCCACATCCTGAGAGAGAAGGGATAGACTCCAGAGGCAAGAAGAAGATGGACATTTTTGGACATGGCCAATGTGGGATACACATTGCATGTATTAGGTTTAAGGGTTTGATGATCCTGTTGTGGTGATCGTGTAGCTTCACTTTTTTTCTCTTTTTTTAGAGGAAGGGGAAATGGGGAGGAATTTTTATTTATTAAAAAAATAACAAAATGATGCTTGATATAAGCCTCTTTGGGAGGAAATAAAGAGGGAAATTGTGAGCATATAAAACAAAAAAATATGATAAAATTGTTTATATTTTTAATTGAAATTTTTAAAAAATCTATTAAATTATTTTCTATTTTAAAAAATCTTTTTTAAAGTGATGGTGGTCTTAATAGGTGGGGAAAGAGGTAAAGGGTGGAAGAGAATTTGGAACTCAAATTAAAATAAATATACACATTGATGGTCCAGGGCACTTAGGCTCAGGTGGAAGTCCTTCCTCAGTAAAGGATTGGTGGAGTTACACCACCCATTTTTCAGAGATAGTGTAATGAGGCTGTCTCAAAGGGAGTGAGGAAAGACAAGTGGAAGAAAACATTAGATCCATGACCCAGAGTGGAGGCAATGGGTTTTGCCTCTCCGCTACTAAAGACCCCAAGCCCATCTCAACCTGAAAATCTAATTACCTGGGCTTGTTGGAACAGAGAGAATCATGTCTGTGCTGCAGACCCAGACACCTGGTGGGGAGCCACGGCCCAGCTGTAAAGAGAGAACACGGTCCATGGGCAGCTCAGCCCAACAGATGAGGAGAGAAGAGGTGGATGGAGGGGTGGTGCCAAGACCGCTTCTTTCTGGCTTCATCCCCAGTTGACTAGAGCCACCACTCTAGCCGTTAGCCCCCAAAGTCAAAAGAATAAACAGGGGCTTCCAATTTTGCTAGTGGCCCTCTCGCCCAAGGGCCTGACCGCCATGATAACGGGAACTTGTAGACTCCCATCCAGCTGCCCTTCCTTTCATTAGCATCTTCGCACAGTTCTGATGAATGTAGGGAGGCCAGAACCAAGGTATTCAACCATCTCCTAACCGAAATGTCCTCTAGCAATGAAGCCTTCCCTCGAGGAAGGAGGAGCCAACATTTATTAGCTTTTAACAAACATGATCTCCGCCTGGACCCAGGGCACTCAGTCATGACAGGGTGAGGGTTGGGGGTAGGAAACTTTCTGGGAGGAGTGTTATAAATAAAATATTAAAGTCCTGTCATGTTTAACGGTGAGCACTCAAGTAGACTAAAGGGATGATCTCACCCTGTGTGTCATGATGTCCAGCAGCCGGTCCAGGTTATAGGTGAGAGCCTCCACTTGGGCTGCAGGGTCCACCAGAGGGAGGCAGGTGAAAGCTCGGCCGCAGTCATCAAAAGGAAAGTCTCGGCCCTAGGGAAGGAGTGAGGTCAGCCAGAGAAAGGCTTCCCATGTGGCAGGACTGAGCCCAGAAACGGACTTGTGGCCCTTTGGATGGAGGGAAGACAGAAGAGAGGGGGAGAGACAGAGCTTTCCCCCTTCACCTCCCAATCAGGGAGAGCCTATTCCTTACCCCTTTGTCTCCCTTCTCTGACCAATGCTGGGTGGCAATTTCAAAATCTTTCCTATGGCTGGTGGAGAACCTCTTAGCTCATCTCCTTCCTGGGCAGAATTCTTTGGGATAATCTGGCTGAGCCCCTCCTCCTTGACTAACTCCCTGTTTCTATCTCTCCCTTGTCATTCCCTGGAGGAGTAGAACAATGACATGGACAACAGAACCATGGATAATCCAAAGGCCTTGGAGCCTGGCACTGGAAATGCTGCTGCCTGTTCTCCCGCCTTTAGAAGAAAGAAAATCATTCTGGCATATTTCAATGGATATTACGTTAATCCGAACTGTTCACTTGCTCAAAAGCCCTCTCTCTAGCCAGCTTGGAAGACAGGAGTGTACAAAGTGGAGGGAGAAGCCATCCTCAGACAAAACATTTTATCCAACATATCTAAGGCACCTGGATCACTCTGAGCCAAGTGTGTCAGCCTCAGCATGCTTCTTTAGCCAAGAAGGTCCCTCTTTACAGATGGGGACACATAAGAGTCAGGGGGCTGCCCTGGGGAAAAGTGAAGCTAGAAGCCAAAGTTCCCAATTCCCTGTCTATCTGTCTATGTGTGTGTCTGTCTCTGTCTCTTTCTCTCATTTTCTGTCTCTGTCTCTCTCCTCTCTTTTTTCTTTCTCATATTCTCTCTGTCTCTGTCTCTCTCCCTGTCTCTCTCTTCTCTCTCTCATTTTCTGTCTCTTTCATTCTCCCTGTCTCTGTCTCTCTCTTCTCTCTCATTCTCTATCTCTCTCTCTGTCTCTTCTCTGTCTTTCTCTCTATCTCTCTCTTTGTCTCTGTCCCTCTCCTCTCTCATTCTCTCTTTCTCTCATTCTCCCTGTCTCTGTCTCTCTTCTCTCTCATTCTCTCTGTCTCTCTATCTCTCTCTCTCTGTCTCTTCTCTCTCTGTCTTTCTCTCAGTCTCTCTCTTTGTCTCTGTCCCTCTCCTCTCTCATTTTTCCCTGTCTCTGTCTCTCTCCCTCTCTATCTCTCTCTCATTCTCTCTCTCGCTCTATCTCTGTCTCTCCTCTCTCTGACTCTCTCTCTTTCTCTGTCTCTGTCTCTCTCCTCTTTCTCTTTCTGTTTCTTTCTCACATTCTCTCTGTTTCTGTCTCTCTCTCTTCTCTCCCATTCTCTGATCCTCTCTGTCTCTGTGTCTCTCTTCTCTCTTTCATTCTGTTTCTTTCTCTCATTCTCTCTCTATCTCTCTCCATCTGTCTCTGTCTCTTCTGTCTTTCTCTCAGTCTCTCTTTGTCTCTGTCCTTCTCTCTCATTCTGTCTCTTTCTCTTTCTGTCTCTCTCTCTTTGTCTCTCTTCTCTCTTTTTCTCATTCTCTCCCTCTCTCTTTGTCTGTCTCTCTCCTCTCTCTTTGTCTCTCTGTCTCTGTCTCTCTCTTCTCTCTCTCTGTCTCTTTCTCTCATTCTCTCTGTCTTTCTCTGTCTGTCTGTCAGCTCTTACTCTCACCACTGAACCTTTTCCTTATGCCCAGGATGACCATACACAGCTTCATCTATTCCTGGGGTTCATAGCCTTGTTTGTGTCCTGGCCCACTTTGGCAGCCCAATGAAGCCAACGGATCCCTCCTCAGAATGATGCTTACATAACATGAAATATGTCAGATTACAAAGGAAACCAATTATATTGAATTAAGATGTAATTTCTTCCCTATTCCAGTTCATGGACCTCCTGAAATCTATCCATGAAAGTGCCCCTGATCAACGGGCTCACCCCACTCTCCTCCACCACTCACCATGTGCATGATAAGGATCCGGGCTGTGTGCAGGACATCCGAAGTGACTACCTAAGGGGAAATGTCAACAAGGGGTCTTAGACTCAAGCCTCACTTCTCGTCTACTTCTCACTTCCACCCGACAGCCCACAGCACGGGTGGAAAAAGCTCCCACCCACAAGTGTGGCAGGTGGGACGTGGGGTAGTCACTCATCTTTGGCTTCTCTGACAGGGCTCTTTCCTCACTACCCAGCCCCTCTGGTCATTCCTTCATAGCCTTTCATGCTGGATTATCCTCTTTGTCCTGTCAGTTTCTCCCAATGGGTTTCTGGTCTATTCTTTTGCTCACTCTCTCCTTTGGTGGTATCATCAGCTCCCATGGGCTCCATGATCATCTCTAGGCAACTTGGTGCAATGGCGAGTGCTCTATCCACTGGGCCACTTAACAATGATTATTATCCCATTTTATAGAGGAGATCTAGAATTTCAGTGATTTGCCTAGTCACACAGCTAGTTAAGTGGCAGAGGTAGGACTCACATTCAGGTTCCTGAGTTCCTAGCCAGTACTTTTTCTACTACAAGGAGGACCCTTCAGATTTGAGCTGCTCCCACATCTAAGATCTAATTAAGCTTCACATCTTTCTTTTAGGTAAGTAGAAAATGGATCGTTATGCCCATTTTACAGATGAAGAAGCTAAAGCCTAAGATTGGCGAACCAGTCCTGTTCAAAGTCTCACGTCGATTAAGTGGAGGACCAGAACCAGAGTCCATACCTCTGAACGTGGGCCCGGGAGTTCCCCCAACAGGCCAGCGGCGGTGGGGACTGGGGAGGTGGTGCTGAACTCACCGTATAGCCTGCCTGGGCACTCAGGTGCTCTGCAGCCACCAGGAGGGCATTGAGAGTGGCCCCTCCACTGCCCACTTGTGCCTCGGGATCCTCTACCGTGAGTAGGATGGTCTCTCGGGGTATCTGCTCTCGCTTTTGCCGCACCTCGAGCTCTGGGACCAAACCAAGGCACATTACTCTCCCCCACTGTCCTTCCTGTCTCCTCACCCCTACCCCCCAGAACTCTGGCTCTTCTTCTTCCCCTGAGCCTACTCCAGTCCCCCAACCCTGGTGGGTGCCCTTAGCCACAGGTTTGTCAGTGCCACCACTTCGGCCCAGAAGAGCAGTATGGGAGTTAGGAGGGACAAGTCTTCAGGCTGACGGCAGCATCTGGGGGAGTCCTGATGGAGAAACCAGAGGTCTAAGCTTGCCACCCCAGACCTTGCTCTCCCACGGCAGCGCCGCCCTTTCCCCATAGGGTACAAAGCCCACAACCAGACAACGTGCAGTTCTCCTGATATGCTATTTGTCGGGGTACCTGTCTCCCCCATTAGATTGTGAGTGCCGTGAAGGCATTTGTATCCCCAGCACTTAGCACAGAGCCCGGCACACAGTAGGTCCTGGATAAATGTTGATTAATTGATTGATCCCTCTCCTAAAATTTAAAGTCCATAAAGGCACGTGCCCCATCTTTATCTCAGTTCTGTCTCCCACCAGAACCTAACATGGTGCTCTGCAGGTGTGTTTACCCAGAAGGGTTTATCACTGTGATGGGGGCTATGTGCCCTGAGGTTTCTGATCCTCAGGGATAAAAGGTGTCCAGGGCGTACCCTCTTTCCAAGGAATATGGAGATACTAGGTCTGCTCCCTGGGGATGGTCAGAAATGGGGGTAGTGGGGAACAGCTGGATGGCTCAGTAGTTAGAGAGCCAAGCCTGTCACTTCCTCTCTGTGTGACCGTGGAAAAGTCACTTATCCCCCATTGCCTAGTTCTTACCACTCTTCTGCCTTGGAACCAATACACAGTAGTGATTCTAAGACAGAAGGGAAGGGTTAAAAAAAATGGGGGTGGGGGAAGACACCTACCTTTCTGAAAGGCATAGACACTGTCCTTGTATTGGCACGTCAGGACAATGACCGTCCAATTCACACCATTCTGATGCTCCATCTCAGCCCAGGGCCTGGACCTGGGAAGAGAAGAAGCCCTCAGAAATGCTGGATTGAGGTACTCCTCCCTGGCCATGAGGGCTGGTGAAGTTGCCAGTTTCCCTGGCCCTAGGGCATTGCCCCTGTGTCCTCTGGGCAGCTGGATCTTTAGAGCTAGTGAAGATTGGTAATTACAGGAAACGAACCAACAAAGGCCAAGAAGCTGAAGATGAACAGTAGAAAGTCTCCTGTAGGAGGGGAAGCTAGGTGACTCAGGAAATACCTTGTAGGGAGGAAGGAAGGGAGGGAGGGAGGGAGGAAGGAAGGAAGGGAGGAAGGAAGGAAGGAAGGAAGGAAGGAAGGAAGGAAGGAAGGAAGGAAGGAAGGAAGGAAGGAAGGAAGGAAGGAAGGAAGGAAGGAAGGAAGGAAGGAAGGAAGGAAGGAAGGAAGGAAGGAAGGAAGGAAGGAAGGAAGGAAGGAAGGAAGGAAGGAAGGAAGGAAGGAAGGAAGGAAGGAAGGAAGGGAGGGAGGGAGGGAGGGAGGAAGGGAGGAAGGGAGGAAGGAAGGAAGGAAGGAAGGAAGGAAGGAAGGAAGGAAGGAAGGAAGGAAGGAAGGAAGGAAGGAAGGAAGGAAGGAAGGAAGGAAGGAAGGGAGGGAGGGAGGGAGGGAGGGAGGGAGGAAGTGGAGGAAGGGAGGAAGGGAGGGAGGGAGGGAGGAAGGGAGGGAGGGAGGGAGGGAGGGAGGGAGGGAGGAAGTGGAGGAAGGGAGGAAGGGAGGAAGGGAGGGAGGGAGGGAGGGAGGAAGGGGAGGAAGGGAGGGAGGGAGGAAGGGGAGGAAGGGAGGAAGGGAGGGAGGGAGGGAGGGAGGGAGGGAGGGAGGGAGGGAGGAAGGGAGGAAGGGAGGAAGGGAGGGAGGGAGGGAGGGAGGGAGGGAGGAAGGGAGGAAGGAAGGAAGGAAGGAAGGAAGGAAGGAAGGAAGGAAGGAAGGAAGGAAGGAAGGAAGGAAGGAAGGAAGGAAGGAAGGAAGGAAGGAAGGAAGGAAGGAAGGAAGGAAGGAAGGAAGGAAGGAAGGAAGGAAGGAAGGAAGGAAGGAAGGAAGGAAGGAAGGAAGGAAGGAAGGAAGGAAGGAAGGAAGGAAGGAAGGAAGGATAGATGTCCTGCAGGGCTAGGATACATGTGGGCTCTCCAGAGCTAGCCTGGTGCCCAAAAAGCAATACAATACAACCTCATTCTCTGACTCCATGAAACAATACAAAGTCCAAGTATACCTCTTAAACACCTTGGAAATGTCCCCCAGTCCCCTAGAGGTAGCCCTCCAAACACAAACTTCCATTTCCATCTGTGTCACCCATTTGCTGTGACTTGTTGCTGGGGCCCTGAGATCACTGGTCCTCCCCTGAAACCCTCCTCCATGCCAGATGCTATGCTTGTATCTCTGGTAGGGGTCAAAAATCAGGAGCCCTTTCGGTCCTGTGCCCAGAGCTTGGAGGAGGCACGTGGGGGAGCCAACCACCTGTCTGGCTCTGGTGGCCAGCCCTTGGGAAACAGTGGTTCAGAGCAGCAGCCACCCCTCATTAGTGTCCTTCTCTGCCTCTCCTATGGTTAAGGCTGAAATTAGACCTCCATCCACCAGCCCCCCAGCCCTCACCCCAGTTCACTGCAGCTCTTACAAAATGTCTGCATTGGGAACTGAATTTTTCCTGTTTCCCTAGAAAACCCTAAAAAATGTCACCCCCTGGCTCCTGAGGCGGAAAGGTTTTCTGGGGAACTCTTCATGCTTCTTCCCTCAGGACAGTGCAGGCAGGGGATGGGGATAGGGATGGAGGAGAGGCACCAGGGACAAGATCTGCCAGGCGTCAGGGTGTGGAAGGGGCAGCAAGGAGGTTGTAAAGGGATCTGGGAACCAACCCAGATTCTCAGTGAAATCCTCCAAGACACTTTCAAAGTCTGAACTGAGTCCAAACTGTCTCCCTGGCTCCTTCAAGACTTGGCTCAAATCCCACCTTCTGCAGGTTCTTCCTGGTCCCCCAGCTGTTGGCGCCTTCCACTTAATCAGTGTGGTCTTACATGTACATACACATGAGATATGTATCTTATATAGACATGCATGTTGTCTCCTCCATTTGAATAGGAGCCTCCTAGGGATGTGAACATTTTTACCTTTTTATTTGGATCCTCAGTGCATGTAGTAAGTACTTAATCAATGTCTGTGACCTGATTAGGTTCACAGCAAGGTGGTACAGTGGATAGAGTGCCAGCCCTGGAGTCTGGAAGACCTGAGTTCAAAACTTGCCTCAGACACCTAAAAGCTCTGTGACTCTAGGAAAGTCACTTAACCCTGTTTGCCTCTGTTTCCTCATTTGTAAAATGAGCTGGAGGAGGAAATGGCAAACTAGATGTGTAACCCTGGGCAAATCACTTAATCCTGTTTGCCTCAGTTTCCTCATTTGTAAAATGAGCAGGAGAAAAAAGTAATAAACTAGATGTGTAACCCTGGGCAAATCACTTAACCCTGTTTGCCTCTGTTTCCTCATTTGTAAAATGAGCTGGAGGAGGAAATGGCAAACTAGATGTGTAACCCTAGGCAAATCACTTAATCCTGTTTGCCTCAGTTTCCTCATTTGTAAAATGAGCTGGAGGAGGAAATGGCAAACTAGATGTGTAACCCTAGGCAAATCACTTAATCCTGTTTGCCTCAGTTTCCTCATTTGTAAAATGAGCAGGAGAAAAAAGTAACAAACTAGATGTGTAACTGGACAAGTCACTTAACCCTCTTTGCCTCAGTTTCCTCATTTGTAAAATGAGCTGGAGGAAGAAGTGACCATCTAGATGTATAACCCCAGGCAAGTCACTTGACCCTAACCTCACTGCCCAGCCCTTACTACTCTTCTGCCTTGGAGCTGATCCACAGTGTTGATTCTAAGACAGAAGAGGGTAAGGGTTAAAAAAAACACCAGAATTCTTACCTAGGCTATATGACTGTAAGTGACCATCCTTTCATCTTCGATAAAAAGAAATGGTTTTTGTTTGGAAATGTTTGTGCAAATGGGAGCAAGGGAGTGGGGAGGCATAGTCAAGAAAAGTTCCTCTATCAGCAAATGGCTTCTTTAGTCACACTGACAGCTTTTCTCATTAGCAGCCCAACCTTCTGGTAAAAATAAGCTTCTCCAAATGTGTGAGGCTGGTCCTGAGAGAGCAGAGACTGTCTGTCTGTCCCTAGCACTGTGCCGGACGCCTTTCCATCCTGGGGAGAAGCTGCCAGGGTTTATGCTTTCTTGGCACAGCTGTCCAGAACCCAGGGTCACCTCTAACCCCTTAAATTACCTAATCATCTTTTTAAATAGAAATGTTGACGGAAAACCTTTCCCCACTTCCCTAAACAGAGTAGAAAGACTTTAAATGAGCCCTTTCTTGCTCAG
This sequence comes from Monodelphis domestica, assembly GCF_027887165.1. NCBI lineage: Eukaryota > Metazoa > Chordata > Mammalia > Didelphimorphia > Didelphidae > Monodelphis > Monodelphis domestica. The sequence continues at coordinate 715,515,415 of NC_077227.1, read as the reverse complement.
TCCCAGAATCAACCTCCTGGGATTAAAGACCTTCCAGCTGGAACATCTCCGTTTCCCCTTGGTCATAACACACTAAACTCCTTAAGGAGAGAGCTGCTGTTGTTCAGTCAACTTTGTCTGGGCAAAGATGCTAGAGCGGTTTGCCATTTCCTTCTCCAGCATTTTACAGATGTGGAAACTGAGGCAAACAATGGCTTGTTAAGGGCAGAGATGGAGATAGAAAAATAGTACCCATCTAGGAAGTACATAGCTATTCTTCTTTTGTGCCAGGGTTTCAGGAACTCCTGGATACCCGAGAAAGTCCCAGCAGGATTAGTTCAAATCTAGCAGGTTCCCTCAGTTCCTGCAAGTTTGGAAGGGAAGAACTGAGGCTTTATCAACTTTCTGATCACCAAAAAGGGTCTTTCCCAGACTCAATCTCCTCCTTGAAGAAGGCTAACAGGATCCTGCTGAGAAAAACCAAGCTCAGCACGGAGAAAACCCAAGAAACCCTGGACTTCTACTAGATATAATAATGCTCATAACAATTTAGAATTGGATAGCCACAGTCACTACGAATGTTTCATTGCTACTAATGATATTCAGTTTGTCCTTTTCGGTGGAGTTTTCCAAACATCCCTCTGAATATCCCCAAATGACATTTCAGAGGGAAAATCACAAGTATCCCCTCCACATAGTGACTTTTCCCATCTCGGTTTTGAGATATTAAATGGGTAAAGACAGCTTTGTGGCTCAGTGGGTGGAGAGGCAGGCCTAGCGATGGGAAGTCCTGGGTTCAAATGTGACCTCAGAAACTTCCTCTCTGGGTGACCCTGGGTGAGTCATTTACCCCCATTACCTAGTCCTTACCGCTCTTCTGCCTTGGAATTAATATACAATATTTATTACAAGATGGAAGGTAAGGGTCTAAAAAAAATTAAATGGTAATTTTGGGGAAGTTTTGTGGAAACCACAGATGACACAGTATGAAATAGTTTAGAAACTCAGAAATACATAAACTATATGTATAGTATTATTTAATATCAACATATTATATCCTTTAGTATTATAATCATATAATTTCTTTTTTAAAGTTAAAATAAGTAAAAAATTAGCAAAAAGAACATGAAAACCAGCAGATGACCCACAAAAGCTAGAAATCTTGATATTGACCTACATAAAGTCTACAACCAAATACTTAACCCAAATCTTAGAATGAGGTACTATAAATACCCCATAAAAGAAAAAATCAGACTTCTTCTCTGGTACAAAGGGAGGGCCAAACAATTTTACATGGCCCTAATCCCCAAGACTGTGGAAGGGGTGCCTGTCCTCAAGAGAAGGAGAAGATCTCCTCTATTTTTTATTCCTTTTGGTTCCTTCAACACTCTACATCTCAGTTTTTACATCTGTAAAAATGGGCAGCTAGGTGCACAGTGGAGAGGGGCTTCAGACACTAGCTGTGTGACCCCTGGACAAATCATTTAACCCTGCTAGCCTCCGTTTCTTCATTTGTAAAATGAGCTGGAGAAGGAAATGGCAAACTACTCCAGCATCTTTGCCAAGAACCCCCCAAATTGGGTCACCAAGAGAGGGACTCAACAATAAAATGAGTAGAGGTAGATAAAGTGACTTCTGAGACTTTTATGAGTAAAGGTAGGGAGCTAGGTAGTAAAGGGGGTAAGGAGTCACAAAAGACAGTTTAAATGTGGTCTCAAACTAACTATGTGACTCTGGACAAGTCATTTAACTGCTCTCTGTCTCAGTTTCCCCAATTATAAAATGGAGAAAATAATAGCAACTACTTTCCAGGGTTGTGATGACCTAATAAGCCAACACTTGTACAATGGGCAAGCCTTAAAGGGCTGTATAAATAAATGCTAGTCATTATTAATAGATGGGTGCTTTGACGCAGATAATGAATACTATCAATAACCCCAAAGTAATTTCTATTTAGCTTTGCAACCTATTGTTTAGATTATTTGACTGTTGTGCAGGACGAGGTTTTGGAACGTATTGTATAGATTTTTTAAAATTAATAGATTTGTAAGTTTATTTTGCCTGCAAAAAGACTAGGTGAGCTTGTGGGATCCTGAGTGAACCTGGAAGTGACCTTATGGACTCTTCTAGTCCAGCCTTCCCAACGCGAAAAGACACACCTTATTGCCTCTCTCCGCTCCTCAAAAGAGGCTGTCTAAACTCCTTGAGGAAGCAAGGTCAGTGCCGGGGGTGGAGGTCAGCTCCATTTCCCAAAGGGAAGATGCGAAAACTGGCTTACGGAGATTGAACCACGTAGTAGCTCAGGTAGTAAATAGCAGGACCAGGATTTGAACCCAAGTGCTCCGCAGGGAGGAGGCAGCCTAGGAAGAGCAGGAAGTGGAACGTAGGCAGAAGACCCTTCCCCACCTGCCCACCCCAGCAGATAGGGTATGATCTGGGGGCAGCGGATCCGGGAGCAAATGTGGAGAAGGCAGAGAAAGGAGGTGAAGGTTGAACACTTTGCCCAGGGTCTGTACTGCCGGCGCTCTCTTCCACTTCCAGGTACAAACTTCTGGTCTGGAGAGAGACAGGTGACCCGGGTTCTGCCCTAGGAAGGCAGAGGAGGGACTAAAAACCCCGGGACTCGAGTATTTAGGCATTTCCCACTCGGGCTTCACTGCTTGCAGACAGCAGCCGGGATTCCCAATCCTAACTTCAGCCCCCACCACCATACGTACCTCCCACCGCCAGGTTCTGGGATGATTTAGCCCTTTAATTCCGTCTGGCTCCTCCGTCACTCACCCCGCCCCTCCCCCGAAAGAATCTTCACCGCGTATCTTGGGAAATGGAGTACTCCTCCACCTTCTGCCTTGACCTTGAACCCCCAAGGGCTTTAGGCAGCTGCCTTTGAGGAGCGGAGAGCGAGAATAAAGTGTGTTTTTTTACGTGGGAATCTTTCCCAAAGGGTTTCAGAGCTTGCCCAAAAGGGAGAGGGGCAGGAGAGGTTCCCTGGAGCAGACAATGAGACTACAACTCCCAGAAAGCCCTTTTCTTTAGCCTCCGCCCCAGAGCCTCGCAAAGAAATAAACCCCGCCCCCTGGGTTTGAGAGCTCGCGGGGCTTCCACGTTTCCCCCTAATCAGCTTCTATTTCCTAGACGCAGAAATTGCCCAAAATTCGGGATGCTTGGGGAATTGCTATTATAACACAGTTATTTTAAGCCTAGGACAACCCCCAAGGTCCACTTGTTCCCGCTTCATCAAAGCGCTTTGAGAAACTTGGGAGCACGCCAGCCGTGAAAAAGTCTAAATTCAGGCAGTAACAATGCCATTGAGCCCCCCCCCCCCCTTTTAGGAAAATTCCCGACCCCGAGGCAGAGGTTGGACTCTACCTAATGCTTCCTGTCATGTATAGCTATCTCTAGTAGACGTCTGACCCCTCGGGTTGAGGCAAAATTCAGTTTACTGGAAATAGTTCTGTCAAGCAACCTCAAACGTTTAAGCCTCAGTAGCTTAAAACTACTCTAAGACGTTTGGAACGCCCAGTATCCTGGCGTCGGAAGAAACGGGCATTAGGACCGGAAGCTGCGGAAAGAGCCTACCTTTTCTTGAGTCTTCTTCCCTCCACTTGGCTCCTCCTCCCCAACATGCCTGTGGAGCCGATGATTCCTCAGTATCTCCGTCCTCTGCTGCGACTCAGTTCTCTCTTGGCTCCTCCAAGGTGTGCTGAGAATGCCATGCATGTGCCAGCCTCTAATGCTCAGAATCTCTCTCTTCCCCTGTTTCCAGACAGAGCATCTTTCTCTATTTCATTTAAATCACTTCAGGGGTGATCTAGTCTCAGCAGACCGATCCTGTTCCTTCTCAGAAGTGATGGATTCTAACTGCTCGTGCCTAGTCCAGGTGTGTCCACATCTTATCTGTATGACTCCAAAAATCTCTTCCAACACCTCGGCTTCGAGTCCTCTTATTTTGATTACATACTGTTGCCCTAATGTAAATTTATTTGTTGTTCAGAGCATGACTCCATTTAGGGTTTTCTTTTCAAAGAGAGTGGAGTGGTTTGCCATTTCCTTCTCCAACTCATTTTACAGATGAGGAAATTGGGACCAACAGGGTGAAGTGACTTGCCCAAGGTCACACAGCCCGTGTTTGGAGCTGTATTTGAACTGGGGTCTTCCTGTCTCCAGACCTGCTGCTCCATCCACTTCACCACCTAGCTCCCCAAAATTGTTTAAGCTCTTCTTTATACTTTGATTTGATGCAGCGATAACATTTGTTTGATGTCAGGCCCTGTGCTGTGCCTTGGAGATACAAACATGACATGGGGAAAGTCCCTAACCTCAATGAACTTCTATTCGATTGGGGGAAAACCAGTATGTACCCATATAAGGAAATATATACAAAGAAATGTGGGTGAGGAGAGAGCAGAGGTCTAATATAAAGGGTAGCCTGTTCTCAATAGAACAGAGGGCACAATAAAAGGTAAGAGTGGGGGAGGGACATGAATGGGATGAGGATGATAGGAGTAGTAGGTATAAGGGAACAGGGAATGCTCATCAAGGAATGAGCAGGAGTTTGGGGAGTCGTAAGGGCCAGGCTGGAGCAAAGGAGTAGAATAAGGAACTCACAAGGCACTGGGGGGGGAGGTGACACAGTGAAAATAGTCTGATGGGGTAGGACAATTTATGTGAGAAAGAAGGGTTCTTTGGTTTCCACCCCTTGTCTAGTTTCCACTCTGCTCAGAATGAGCAGTAACTGGAACATCTGGCCCCTGCCAGATTAAACTGGCTCTAATTTACCTTTAGGTCTCCACCTAGGAAGAACGGTCTAGCTGGGAAAGTCCTGAATGGCTGTGAGTCAAAAGACAAGAGTTGGAGTGATAGCTAACTCCACAAATAGCCCTCACACCCTCACTGGATGACTTTGCAAGTCATTTTCCATTTCAGATTGCTCTGTGCTCAGTTCAAAGAGAACTCAGAGGTCTTCTCTAGCTCCAAAGCTATGGTTATGAGATTCAGCTAGAACCACTAGTTATCTACTAAGCCTCAATAGTTAAGAGCTAGATAGAAGACTGGACTTGGAATTGGGAAGCTTCATCTTCATGAGTTCAAATCCAGCCTCAGGCACTTTAGCTGGACAATTTGCTTAATCTTGTTTGCTTCAGTTTCCTAATCTGTCAAATGATAGAAGGAAATGGCAAACCACTCCAATATCTTTTCCTAGAAAATCTCAAATGGGGTCAAGAAGAGACAATAGATAGCTTGCCTCAGACATTTACCAGCTATGAGTGTATAAAGTCACTTAATTAACATTGGCTTCAGTTTCCTCAACTGGAGACAATATTTGTAAAGTGCCTGGCACAAGGTTAATAAATCCTTGTTCCTTTCCACCCTCTCCTTTTCCCCTAGTCCATCCATTCCCAAGGTGATCTCCCCATGAAAGTGTTGGCTTATCCCTGGGAGTGGAGGCATTCTAGGAGATACTAATAGTGGATGATTAAGAGAGCTGCATATCCATGGGTAATCAACGGCTATCTGCAAAGGCTATGCAGGGAAAAATCATTGTTTGGCACCTGATTCCATAAGCTGAGTACAGTATAAAATACTTTGTGGGGGTGGAAGAGCTGCATCCCTGTATTGCTTAAGTCTTAGAGCAGAGGTTCCTAACCTGAAGGCTGAGAACTTGGCTTTTAAAAATAGATAACTAGATTTTAGTAAACTTGCCTTTCTTTGTAAGTCAATGTATTTATAGACACTATTCCAGGAAGGGACCCTGAGCTTCAGCAGACTGCCAAAGGAGTCTATGACCAAAAAAAAAAAGGTAAAGAATCTTTGTCCTAGAGGGTGCCCTTCTTCCTTCCCAGAGCACTACCTTTCCCCTCCCTCCCCAGACCCACTGTGCTTCTCACATCTCCTACCCTATACTTTTTCCTCTAATCTCAGCCTTTGTTGCACCTACCTGAACTTCCCCCACCCTCCCTCCACTTTGCCCTTTCCACATATGCTCCCAAATCAAAACCCCAGGAGGCTTTGGGAGAAATGAGGAACTATTATTTGGAGTGCTGTTGCAGCAATGCAGTTTTTCACTAGCCTGCAGATGCATATCTGGATGTGGGTCAAGAAAAAAGCTGAACCTGTGGTTTTTGAGACACTTGAAATTGAAGTGCATCTAGGTTAGGATAGTTTCTTGGTGGCCTTTGCTCATTTGTATTAGTGACATGGAGGAGATGGTCTAGATCAGTGATGGTGAACCTTTTAGAGACTGACTGCCCAAACTGCAAAACGTGGAGAAGGGAAAGGGAGCAGCCCTGCCCCTCATCCCTCTGGCTTTCTAGTAATGAATTCTGGTGAACTCTGAGCTGGGGCTACAGTGTGTGTATCCACAGAGAGGGCTCTGTGTGCCCCACTCTGGCATACTTAGTTTGCCAACATGGGTCTAGAGGACCTCTCAGGGTCTCTGCCAACCTGAGGACTCAGTGACTCATGACGAAAGTTTTAGAAGGCAAGATCATCAATCTAGAGCTGGCAGGGATCTCACAAACCACCTAGTCCTGTCTTTTCATTTTTACAGGAAAGGAATCTGAGGCTCAGGGAGGATATTGGATATATATTGGATATAGGGAGGGTATTGGCAACAGGTCATGGATGAAGACAGGAAACAATACAAGAATGCTGAGGGGTGTGGGAGTGGGATAAAGAACTAGGAAAAGACAGTTCTCCAGAGAATAAATTAATGCTATCCATAGTCATATTAATAAAAAAACACTCCAAATCACCTTTGATTAGAGAAATGAAAAGTAAAACAACTCTGAGATACTACTTCACACCTATCATATTGGCTAATATGACCAAAAAGGAAAATGATAAATGATGGAGGGGATGTGGGAAAATTGGGACACTAATGCATTGCTTTAGTTTCAGAAAAACCTGGAAAGACTTACATGAACTGATGCAAAGTGAAGTGAGAAGACCCAGGAGAATAGTGTATTCAGTAACAGAAATAGTATGTGATGATTAGCTGTGAAAGACTAAACTATTATCAGCAAAATGAGGTTCCAGCCTTGTGTAACATTGTGTAACCACACAGTCAGAGAAGGAACTGCTAGGCTCTGATTGCAGATCAAAGCATCAAAGTGACAGCTTTCACTTTATTTCCATCATGAGTTTTTTCTTGTATGTGTGATATATGTCTTCTGTCACAGCATAGGGAAAATGGAAATATGTACTGAATGAAAGCGCTGCTATAACCTATATCAGACTATTTACTGCCTGGGGGGTGGTAGGAGGTAGAAGAAGGCAGGGAGAAAATCTGGATTGCAAAATGTCAGAAAACAATTGCCAAAAATTGTTTCTACATGTAATGGGGAAAAAATGGTTTTAAGTTTAAAAAACCATCTAGGAAAGCAGATTTCCCCCATACTTGAAGTGATCATGAGATCATAAAGGAATTCAAGAAACTTTAGCCTTGTGAGAAGGATTCCCCTCATGGAAAGGCTTTCTCATTTAGAAGGGAATCTTAGGGGATTCTTGTTGAAGATTGTTTAGGAGTTGGACTAGGCAACCTGTATGGCCCTTTTAAACTCTTTAGTTTCATGTGTTTATAAACAACTTCTTTGGTCTTAAACAATTGAAATAGAGACTCAAGAAACCCAGGCTTGAAAATCCAAAGCCACAGACATTCCCTGGACCCATTACCAGGTACTTCTCCATCAGCACTTTTCAATTCTTATATACATTTATAGTATACAGGGTCTATTGTGAGCATCAGATTGCTGGAAGCATGTGGGAAATGTGGGTTTGGATGCCTTCCTTCTTTGGGAAGTCGAGCCCAAGGCAAAGAGCTGGAAATAATCATAATCAATAATAACTGACTTTTACACAGTCTCCTTAAAGTTTGCAGAGAGTATCAATAATCTCACTGGGGCTCCATCACAACCTCGTGAGGTATCTAAGTAGCACAGTAGACACTGGGTCTGAAGTCAAGTTTTGGATTTAAATACCACTTCTGACATTCACAAATTTTGTGACCTTTTGTCCAACTCTTCATAACCCCATTTGGGGTTTTCTTGCAAAGATACTGAAGTGGCTTGCCATTTCCCTCCACTCCATTTTACAGATGAGGGCACTGAAGCCAACAGTTAAGAGACTGGTCCAGGATCACACAGCTAGTAAGTATCTGAAGTCACATTTGAACCCAGGCCTTCCTGACTCCACACCTGCTACTTGGAGGCCAAAAAGAATTATCTTGTATTTTTTTCATATACTTAGAAATAAATATATATATATATATATATATATATATATATATATATATATATATATATATATATATATATATATATGTTTGTATGTCATTTCACCAGACAGAATGAACTTCTGAGAGCAAACACTGTTCCTTTTTTTTTTTGGTATTTGTATCCTCAATACCCAGAACAATGCCTACTACCTAATAAATGCTTTTGAATTGATTGATTCATGTCTGATCTTACACTGGCACAATGAATGGCAAGTCAACAATTCTGGAGAATTGTGAAAAGATAAGCCTTAGACAAGTCTTAACCTTTGTTAAAGTTAAGGTGAACTTTGGGGAATATTGTGAGATAAAACTGGCCCAGACCCGGTACTCAATAACCCAACAACTTTGGGGGCTTCTGAACCTTTCTGACAGTCTGGAGAAGCCTGTGGATCCCACCTCAGATGAATGTTTTTAAATACAGAAAATTAAATATGTAGGATTATGAAGGAAATCAATTACGTTGAAATAAATTAACAAATTCTTTTTTAGTTCACAAACCCCCAGGTGAAGAACCTTGGCTCTATTTGTATGATCTCTTGGTTCCTAGAGAAATACAGGGACAAAAGTAGGTGTTGAGTTCATAGAAAGCTATGTCCTCGCTATTCTCAGGGAAAAAGTTTGAAACTGCAGATGTCAAGTAAAGAGGAAAACCCAAGAAGGAGGTGCTGCTATCTGCGAACTAATTTACAGGGGGATGGAGGACAAGAGCTGTATGGGGATGGCTTCATTCTGTCCAGCCTCCAATAGACATGTTGCTTTCATCCAGGAGCAGGGCTCATTCAGGACAACGAAAAACAACTTTCCAGATCAACCACGTGGTCAGGGTCAGATTCACCCACAGGACAATTGGGCTTTTGCCCAGAAGACTAACAAATAATTTTTTCCTTTTTGTACCTGGAAAGCCGGAGGGTGGAGGGGGAAAAAACACAGAGTTCTCAATCTCTGAGGAATTCTGCCCAGTGCTCTGGTGTTCTGGGAATTTGTTGGGATTGCACCTAGTGCTTTAATAAAAGAACAACCCTCCCCCAATATTATCTTATTTGTTCCTCACAACAGCCCTGTGAGGCAAGTACTCATCTTATCCTCATTTTGCAGAAGAGGAAACTGAGGCCAACAGAGATTAAATGATTTACCCAGGGTTATGCTGTTCAATTATGTCTAACTCTACCATGACCCCATGAATAAAGTCCTGATAAAGCCCATAAAGTTTTTCTTGGCAAAGATACTAGAGTGGGTTGCCATTTTTTTTTCTACAGATGAAGAAGCAAATAGGGGTTAAGTGACTTGCCCAGCATCATGCAGCTAGCATTTTTTTCTCTCTCTTTTTCTTTCTCTTCCTTCCTTTTCTCTTTCTTTCTTCTTTCTTTCTTTCTTTCTTTCTTTCTTTCTTTCTTTCTTTCTTTCTTTCTTCTTTCTTTCTTTCTTTCTTTCTTTCTTTCTTTCTTTCTTTCTTTCTTTCTTTCTTTCTTTCTTTCTTTCTTTCTTTCTTTTCCCTTCCTTCCTTCCTTCCTTCCTTCCTTCCTTCCTTCCTTCCTTCCTTTCTTTCTTTCTTTCTCTTTCAGTCTCTGAGGCTGGATTTTAACTCAGACCTTCCTGACTTAGTGGTCCATTCACTGTACCCCCTAAGTATATAATAGCTCTGTATACATGTCTGTGGCTGGATTTGAATTTAGGACTTTCTGACTCCAGGCCCACAGCTCTATCTATTGCATTAGCAACTGCTGTGAAAGGTAGCATGGAATAGGGACAGAACTCTAGAATGACAGACTCTAAGACTTGGATCAAATCCCACTGCAGACACTATGTGATCCTGGGCAAGTCACTTAAGCCTTAGTTTGCTCATTCGTAAAAAGAAGGGTTGGAGTTCGAGGCTCCTAAGGTTCCTTCCAGCTGAAAATCTATAGTAGAGGAGAGCCATATAGGAGAGGCAGTGAAGGTTTCTCAAGGAAAGAGGAGACAAGGGCTGGAACTGGCTAGCTGGCAGGATGGAAGCCATAAAAGGAGGGGTAGCCCGGACACTAGGATGCGAGAAGACCGCTTAGTCAGGACCTGATCTTCCAAGGCTGAGGCTCGGCCTCCCTAGGAAGGTGAGGGGGGACGTGTGGAGGCTTTTCCGTTTCTACTGAAGGGAAATGGAGACCGGAGCAGGTCGAGTTCAGCTTCCGTCCTCCGATTCCTTCATTGAGGGCTCTTCTTCCCAGATGCCTCTTTTGCAGCAGGGGAGCGGCCCCAGCCTAGAGCCCCGGCCTCATTCACTCCTCCGTCCAATCCAGCTTTCAGAACTCCGGGCACCCGGCCAAGGCCGGCTCCAGATTGCTTGGTCTTTGTGGGTTAGATCTGATTAGTTTTCCCCCTGCTCCTCACTCCCGGCCGAGAGGCCTGGGTTTGGGGGGAACGAGCCTGAGCCCAGGCAGCCACGGGTGGGCTGGGTCGGGATGGAGACACCTCCGGGAATGAAACCGTTCGCTCTTTCCGCGCACTCTCGGCTCCCTCCCCTGGGCTGGGCAGCAGCAGCTGGACAACAGCTGGTGGCCTTCCGAGCTGAGCCGCCGGCCCCCAAGCCCCGCCAAGTTTGCCTTTCTACGCGTCGGTGCTCTCAAGCCTGCCGGGGGACGCAGGGACCAGAGGAATGTCTCGGTGCATTGCAGAGCGCTCGCCACAGTAACTTCATTTCACATCGGCTGCCCAAAGATGAAGGCATCCTCTCCCCCCTCCCCCGCACCCCGTCCGCGAGCCGAGGGAGGGCAGGGGAGATCGGCATTCTGGGAATGGCGGTTCCTCAGCCCCCTTCGCCTTCCTTTACCAGGAGACCCCTCCAAAGGCAGATATACTACAAGGCCCACAATACCGACCCCTGGCCCGCGCAGCGCCCTGGGGGTTGTAGTCCCCCTTCTCCGTTTTCTGTGGTCGCTTTAGGGCCGTCCGGGGACCCAAACTCCATTTCCCAGCATGCCCGCAATGGAGAGGGAGGGGGAGAGGAGAGGACGGACTGGTGCGGGGTGGGGGGTGGGAGGGGGCAGGAGAAGGGTACGAATAGGGAGGGGGCAGCCAGCCCTGACTCCATACCCCGAGCATCCAGCCTTCAGACCCGCGCCGGGGGTGGGGGGGGGGGGTGGAGAAAAGGGAAGGGAGGGGAGGGTGGGAAGGGGACGGAAGGCGACGGCGGCTGCTCACCCAGCCGAGGAAGATAGGAGGGAGGAGCAGAAGGGAGGAGGAGGGAGAGGAGGAGGAGGAGGAGGAGGGAGGGGACTCTCACAGGCGGCGGCGGCGGCAGCGGCGAGCGGAGGGGCCCGGCGGAGCTAACGGATCTGGGGCGCAGGCGGCTGTTGCTGCTGCTGCTGCTGCTGCTGTTCCTGTTGGGGCCAGGGCAGCTACTGCAGCCACGACCACGGCTACGGTTACAGCCGGGAGGTAACAACGGCTGCCTGCACCAGCACCCCTAGCATCTGAAGAAGGAGGAGGACGCGGCGGCGGCGGCCACGGCGGGGATGGCACCCAGGTACCTGGGCGGGGATGCGGGCGGGCGGCGTTGAGGGATGTTGGCGCCCGGAGCCCCGGCTTTGTCCCTACCCTCGGCAACTTTCCCCTCGGGGACCCGCGCGCCGGGATCCCAGCTCGGGAGCCACGTGGGGGGAGGGGGCTCGAGGAGGAAGGGGAGGCGCCCCTCCCCCGACCGCTACCACCGGAGCGGGCAAGCCCCTGCCCAGCCCGCTCCCCAGGGATCCGAGTTGCCAAGGTGACGATCGTCCCCCACCCTCTTCTCATTCCCCTCCCCCAACTCTCCAACACACTCGCAACCTCCCTTCCCACTTGGGGCATCTGGCTGCTTGGCCTTGCCAAGGCTTCCAAAGTCCTTAAGCAATGGTTTGGGGTCCAGCCCTGTCTTGACACGACTTGACAGCTGATCTTCCTGGGGCGGGGGAGATGAGGGAGAGCAGGACTGCTCTGTCCCCTGGAAACTCGGCAAACTCCCAGAGATGGGAAACGGCTCAGCCCCGGAGCCTCCGACTCTCATTCCATTGTTGTCCCCGGTACTCGGCGCTCCTCTGGAAGCAGATAAAACTTGTTAGACCCAGTTGTGTTGGGTCTAGTTTTTCCGCTTCTCGCCTTGCTTTCTAGCCGCTGGTTTCTCTTCCCACCCCATCCCCCAGGCCTCGGCGCTCCCCCGTCCCTCTCCTGGAACCTAGTTCTCACTTCTCTGGCCTACAAGTAAGTCGCTAGCGCGTCCTTTATGTGCCCAAGCTTGCCTTTCGGTTCCTGTTCTGGCTCTTCTCCCGACTCCCCAGCCTGCCTCTCTCCCAGGCTCCGAGCTGAAAAGGAGGGGAGGAGGAGCCCAGGGGAGCCCTTGGCAGCTTTTTGTCCTGGCCCCTTTTCCCCACTACGGTCTGGTCTGTGTGGAAGTGGCCTCCCAGAGTAGTTCTTAGTGGGGGGGGGTTCACTCCTCCGGTGCCCGGACCCTGCTGCAGGGAGCTCATTCCACCCCCTCCCCCTTCCAGGTGGGATGGGAGGGTCCCTAGAGGCCGGGGGCCTGGGGGGAACCCCTCATCTGGAAGCGATCAGGCCGTGGCACCCGGAGGAGGGCCAGGTGGCTCTGGGGGGAGCCTAGCCTCCTGGGGCTGACTGGCCCACTTCTGGAGGGATGCTTGCAAAATGCTTGGAGCTCCGGAGCTGTAGGCGGTGATCTCTGTTCTGGCAGCCGTTTTAGAGCTGAAGAAGCAGGTTGAGGCCCCCAGAAGTCCCTCCAACCTGGGCTGAAGCACGCCTCAGCCCCAGGTCTGCCGGGTGGACTGGGGGCATTTCCTTTCAAGTGCACGTGATGGGGTTCAGTCCTGAACCCCAGCAGAGGTGGTTTGGACTTTGTTTCCATCTTCTTTCCTTTTGTTTTGCTGCTCTGAGCCTGCGAAAGTCCTCTAGCCTGTGCCCGCTCTCCCTATCAGTCATTCCCGCCCCTCGCTCAGTGTCCCGGGAGGGGCCTGGCCGGCTCTCCGAGGCACTGGGGAGTTGGGCTGCGTCCTGAGCAGACCAGAGGGGCCCCTCTCCCTCCATGGCAAAAGCTACACTCCTGTAACCCGAGAGTGAAGGGAGTCAACGGTTGGGGACCGGGTGTCACATGCATGTTTCCTTTGCAGAGAAACCTCCCTCCTCTGGCCTTAGGTGTGCGAATGCATGAGTGGATGTCTTTTCAGGGGGGGCAGGCTTAGCCTCAGCCCAGTCCCCAAGGCCGCCTGGCTCACTAGTCCCCCAAAGTAAGCACACGCAGACACACAGCCTGTCCCTTTGGCCAGAGACCGAGGGCTTCTCAACAGGAACAGGCAGCCTTCGCCTGAAGCTGCCGGTGCCTTATTGATCTTAGCAGTGGGGGACTGACCTCGGGTTCCCTTTTGCTCGGTTTCCAACAAGAGAAAATTGGGGGCTAATAAGATCAGGGGGGCTAAGGCTTGGGGGAGGATCCAGGCAGAAAGCAGAGAAGCAGATCCTTTCTCAGAGTTCCTCATGATGGCAGATGAGGAGCCAGTTCAGCTGAAGAGCGGTGGGGAAGAGAAGGAAGGAATTCCCTGGCTGGAGAAGTGGTCTCCTGCCTCCCTTCCTTCCACCTCGCTTCCTCTGGCCTTTTCCTCTGGCCCCCGTGTCCCATTGTTCAGCTGATAGCAGGGATGTTGGAAATGCTCTCAGGCCCACCCAAGCAGCCATAATCTTTCAGAAATTCAATGTTGACAGTGAAATCCCTGGACAAAATGAGCTCGGAGCCCCTTAGGAGGAATCTGAATTAAAAGACCTTGGGACTAGAGGAGCAGATAACGTTGCTCTTCTAGAAGGCCTTCAAGTTCAGGAAGAAATCCAGGCTTTTTGCAAAAGGAGGCTATGGCTCCTCGGGGCCCGAGGGCTCATGCCTGTCCAGTGGCCTCTTATTAAGCCAGCACAGGTGGGTGACCTGAAACAAAGGGTCACTGAGCAATTGCCAAGGGAGTCAGAACATCTGGAAAAGGATGAACATTCACTGGGACCGCATTGAATCCTCTGATGGTTAGGATCTCTTGGCCTGGGAGGGGAGTAGCTTGACACCCAACTATGCCTGCCCACTGAGTTTGACTCCCATCTTGCAAGTCTGGGTGGCCTCCCTGTGGTGAATTACTGGGACTTGTGTTTAAGCATTGTTTTTAGAAACTGCTGCCTTTTGTTTTTACATCACATTCATTTCTGAGTGTTCCCCTCCCACCTCTCTTTCCCAGGGAATCTTCCCATGCTCTAAAGATTAAGAAACATTTTTAAAAAACTCAACTGTTGAACAAAACCAATCAATGCACCAGTGGTTCCATATCCTTCATTCCCCCTTTCTGTAGTGAAGGGAAGAAGGTGCATTTTCTCATTTGGGCCTAGCCTGGCCACTCTAATCATTTCATTGTGTTTGTATTTCTCAAACCCCTTTCCATTGACCTCATCTTATTCTTACAACATCTCTGCCAGGTACATAAGGTAGAATAGTCTTATCCTTAGAATCCCCAGGCAGGGAAATTAAGTAACTGACCTCCTGTTTCACACAGAAGGACCAGGACAAGTGCCTGGCCCTGATATTCATGCCATTTCCTTTCTTTCTTTCTTCCTTTCTTCCTTCCTTCCTTCCTTCCTTCCTTTCTTCCTTCCTTCCTTCCTTCCTTCCTTTCTTTCTTTCTTTCTTTCCTTTCTTTCTTTCTTTCTTCCTTCCTTCCTTCCTTCCTTCCTTCCTTCCTTCCTTCCTTCCTTCCTTCCTTCCTTCCTTCCTTCCTTCCTTCCTTTCTTTCTTTCTTTCTTTCTTTCTTTCCTTTCTTTCTTTCTTTCCTTTCTTTCTTTCTTTCTTCCTTCCTTCCTTCCTTCCTTCCTTCCTTCCTTCCTTCCTTCCTTCCTTCCTTCCTTCCTTCCTTTCTTTCTTTCTTTCTTTCTTTCTTTCTTTCTTTCTCTTTCTTTCTTTCTTTCTTTCTTTCTCTCTTTCTCTCTTTCTCTCTTTCTTTCTTTCTTTCTTTCTTTCTTTCTTTCTTTCTTTCTTTCTTTCTTTCTTTCTTTCTTTCTCTCTTTCTCTCTTTCTTTCTCTCTTTCTTTCTTTCTTTCTTTCTTTCTTCCTTTCTTTCTTCCTTTCTTCCTTTTTTAAATTAATTGATTTATTTTTTAAAATATTTTTTAAAAACCCTTATCTTCTGTCTTAGAAGAGCGGTAAGGGTTAGCCAATGGGGGTTAAGTCACTTACCCAGGGTCACACAGCTAGGAAGTATCTGAGGCCAGATTTGAACCCAGGACCTCCCATCTCTGGACCTGGCTCTCCATCCACTGAGCCATCCAGCTGCCCCCCCCCCCCCCCCCCCCGCCATGCCAGAGTTTCTGCATGGCTTACCCTAAAGGTCTAGGGCAGCTAGATGGTGCAGTGGAAAAAGCACTGGGCTTAGAATCAGGAAGACTCTTCTTCGGGAGTTCAAATCTTGCCTCAGACACTTACTAGCTGTATAACCCTGGGCAAGTCACTTAACCTTGTTGGCCTCCATTTCCTTATCTGTAAAATGAGCCAGAGAAGGAAATGGCAAAGCACTCCAACATCTTTGCCAAGAAAGCCCCAAGTGAGCTCATGAAGAGTCAGATACAGCTGAAAGAGCTGAACAACAATACCTTCAAGGCTTCCAGACGAATGTGGGATCGCCCTTTGAGGCGGTTCTCCCCTGGAAACCGGCAGCCCGATGAGTTCCACGTTCCCTGGGCTGCCATAATGCTCAGGGTTTTGTGTCCCTGTGTTTGTGGCGATGGCTGACGCCTTTCACCCTAAAGAAGAGCTTCCTGTTTAAACCTGAGACTTAAGGACAACTGCTGGACAGATAGCCGCTGGGCTCTGAATACGAGGGAGTTTAGACCTGTCGTTTCACTGTCCATCTCCCTCTACCAACGGCTGCTCCCCTACCATTTATGATCGTAGCGCATCGTCCAGAGCCTGGACTGGCCAGGGATCCCCAGGCGGCCTATATGACAGGTAGGGTGGGAGATGGGAGTGTGTGGGATGCTGCACGACCGCCAGCCCTTTTCAAACTGCAAATCCACCCTCGGGGTCTGCCCGCCACCCAACCTTCACCTGTGAGTCCAAAGAACGGCGGCATGCCCAGGGGCCGCGTGCCAGTAAAGCAGGCTGAGCGTCAATGGCTGGCCCCAAACTCAGTGGTGAAATAGGAGGGTGTCTTCCGGGGGGGGGGGGGGAGACTTCTGGGGGGGCTTGGACCCGAAGGGGCTAAAGCAGGCACCAGGGAGCCCTTGAGCGCGTTCAGACGGCAGAGAAGCCCAGGCCATCCGCTTCATTCTGGGCGAGCTAGCTGTCCTGACTTTTTTCTTGCCCCCGAATTCTGATGACTGTGGAAGCGAGAGTGAGGCTGATGACTTTGAGCTACTCTGCCTTACTTAAATCCCACTCCCTGCAGAGCTGAGGTATCGCCCGCGCTGTCATTGGCCCCCTTGAAAACCAAGGGCGGACCAGGGACCAGGACGCATCCGATGTTAATAAAAGGCTTTAATGATGCAAAGTGTTTTTTAAATCTCTTTTGATCCTGACCACAATTCTCTAAAAAGTCAGTCCCTAAATATTCTGTGCCCGGCACAGGGTAGGTTAAAGAAAGAAGCTGAGGTTTGAGAGATCAGGAGCGGGCCTAACTAAGGTCACCCAAGGAAGGGTGAGAGATAGGGCTTTAGGAGACCAAGACCTTTTGCCTCTGGACCAAGGAATGCCCTCGGCAGCGGTTGTCGGGGGCCTCTTTCCCCCACTCTCTTTCTCTTAAAATTAAGTTCTCTAGACATACCCGTCCCCTCCTCATAATCCCAACGGACTCATCCAATTCCTGGGGGGAGGGGAGGTTTCAGGGCCTTGATTTCCCCATTTCTATATTGTAGACTATTAAGTGATACTAAAAAGGGGTTGGCTCTTGAACAAAACAAGGTAAATGACATTTGACAGAGAGGGAGCCTGTGACTCGCCGGCTCTCTGAGGGAAATTAAGTTTTCATCCAATTTCATTCTATTATCTAATAAATAATTCCACTGTGCTTCTGGTTACTTATTAGTAGCATGTTATATGCAATTATAAATGGGTATAATTAGAATTTCATCAATGGATCTTTGATGTTACCAGTACAAATATCTTTCACTGGACCCCGGGGATAGGCAGGGTTTGGGGTGACCCCAGTTTTCCAACTGCCTTTGGGGCCGAGGAGACCTGTATCAAGGTGCCTCATACACTCCCCATTCTCTGCTTTTTTGTCTTTTTTGTTTTCTTTAAATATAATTTTCTTTTCTTTTCAGTTTGCATTCTCCCTCCTTCCTCCTCTTCCCCTACTCATTCCCAGATCCACTTACAACAAGGTGCATCCCAAATAAGGAAATAGATAGGAGGAATGAGAACTATCTTCTGAGGGATGAGGTCAGACCCACCCCCACTCCCACCCCCCACACCAGGAGGTTTTCATCCTGATGATTGCCCAAGTGCAAAGCCAGCATTTCAGGGACCAAATGGTATCTTAGCATGATGTTAGGTGCACCGAAGTGCTTAAAACACCGTTCTGTTTAGAATCCTAAAGCTCAGAGATGGAAGGGCCTTAAGGGATTATCTAGTGTGCATATCTGGCTTCTGTACAGCAAAGTACAGTTACCTTGTTTTGCCCGTGAAGCTACTGAGACTCATAGAATGTGTGTGTGTGTGTTTGAGACAGAGAGAGAAAAAGAGACAGAGACACACAGAGAAAAAGAGAGACAGAGACAGAGCAAGTGAGACAGAGAGAAAGAGACAGAAACAGAGAGACAGAGACAGAGCAAGTGAGACAGAGAGAGAAAAAGAGACAGAGACACACAGAGAAAAAGAGAGACAGAGACAGAGCAAGTGAGACAGAGAGAGACCGACACAGAGAGAAAAGAGACAGAGACACAGAGAGAGACAGAGAGAAAAAGAGAGACAGAGACAGAGTAAGTGAGACAGAGAGAGAAAAAGAGAGAGACAGACACAGAGAGAAACAGAGAGAAAAAGAGAGACAGAGACAGAGTAAGTGAGACAGAGAGAGAAAAAGAGAGAGACAGACACAGAGAGAGACAGAGAGAAAAAGAGAGACAGAGACAGAGTAAGTGAGACAGAGAGAAAAAGAGAGAGAAAGAGACAGAGAGAAAAGAGACAGAGACACAGAGAGAGACAGAAAGAAAAAGAGAGACAGAGACAGAGCAAGTGAGACAGAGAGAGAAAAAGAGAGAGACAGAGACAGAGAGAAAAGAGACAGAGACACAGAGAGAAACAGAGAGACAGAGAGAAAAAGAGAGACAGAGACAGAGTAAGTGAGACAGAGAGAGAAAAAGAGAGAGATAGACACAGAGAGAAACAGAGAGACAGAGACAGAGCAAGTGAGACAGAGAGAGAAAAAGAGAGAGATAGACACAGAGAGAAACAGAGAGACAGAGACAGAGCAAGTGAGACAGAGAGAAAGAGAGAGACAGAAACAGAGAGACAGAGACAGAGCAAGTGAGACAGAGAGAGAAAAAGAGACAGAGACACACAGAGAAAAAGAGAGACAGAGACAGAGCAAGTGAGACAGAGAGAGACCGACACAGAGAGAAAAGAGACAGAGACACAGAGAGAGACAGAGAGAAAAAGAGAGACAGAGACAGAGTAAGTGAGACAGAGAGAGAAAAAGAGAGAGACAGACACAGAGAGAAACAGAGAGACAGAGACACAGAGAAAAAGAGAGACAGAGACAGAGTAAGTGAGACAGAGAGAAAAAGAGAGAGAAAGAGACAGAGAGAAAAGAGACAGAGACACAGAGAGAGACAGAAAGAAAAAGAGAGACAGACAGAGCAAGTGAGACAGAGAGAGAAAAAGAGAGAGACAGAGACAGAGAGAAAAGAGACAGAGACACAGAGAGAAACAGAGAGACAGAGAGAAAAAGAGAGACAGAGACAGAGTAAGTGAGACAGAGAGAGAAAAAGAGAGAGATAGACACAGAGAGAAACAGAGAGACAGAGACACAGAGAGAGACAGAGAGAAACAGAGAGACAGAGACAGAGCAAGTGAGACAGAGAGAGAAAAAGAGAGAGATAGACACAGAGAGAAACAGAGAGACAGAGACACAGAGAGAGACAGAGAGAAACAGAGAGACAGAGACAGAGCAAGTGAGACAGAGAGAGAGAGAGACAGAAACACAGAAACAGAGACAGAGCAAGTGAGACAGAGAGAGAAAGAGAGAGACAGAGACAGAGAGACAGAGAGGAAGAAGAGGGGCTAAGAAGAGAGGGGCACATAAACCCACATTCATCCACACAGGGGCGGAAGGAGGGTTAGAAAGCATGTCTCGATCTATAATACAAAGATTGTCTCTAATGCTGCACCACCAACACAAAGTCTTTTAGAAGAAAATCCCAAGCATTCCTGAGGACTAGCCCTAACTACCCACTCTGGGAAGTCAGTGTGTTAGGGACCAGTGGGAGTGCTTTGGTGCTTTGGAGGGATCTCTCCCTGCCTTGGGATTAGGGGGGAAGGCGGGAGAGTGAGGTGTCTACCTAGGGCTCTAGATAAGGTTTCACTGAAGTTATCCAGTCTACAGGTGGTTGGAGACACTTGGGCATCTCAGCCAGAACCAGTAGCTAATAACATCCCCCAGGCCTGCCCACTGGCTTTCTCTGGGACCAAAAAGTAAATAGCTAATTGGTCCTAAGGGAGCTGGTTGGGTGAGGAAAAATCAACAAGTTATTTATTTGGGGTGACTACAATGGGTATTTTGGGGGAGTGGGTAGAGGAGCAAGAAGACTTATCTTCCTGAGGTCAAATCTAGCCTCGGATGCTTACTGGCTGTATGTCCCTGGGCAAGTCACTTCACCCTGTCTGCCTGTTTCCTCATCCATCAAATGAGCTGGAGAAGGAAATGACAAACCAGTCTAGTATCTTTGCCAAAAAAACTCCAAATGGGGTCATAAAGAGTTGGGCATGCCTGAAATGACTGACCGTCAACAGAGAAACAGGAACAGAAAGCTAATTATGAGAACTAGGCATGCACTTAGTGTGATTTGGGGGATAGCATGGGCATGTGTGTGTGTTGCAGTTTGTGGAAGGGGAACTAGAACAGCCAGCCAGCCTCTGGGGCCATGCTCTTAATTTCCTCTCTGTTTAGAACTCCTTGTCTCCTCGCCCAGCCCATTTCTTCTTCTGTGGCTTGATCCTTCTTGTGCTTCTTGTTCTTCTTCTGTGGCTTGATCCTTCTTGTCTCCACCTTCCCTCTCCTGCTAGGGGAGAGCTGGGCCATCTGTAGTTTGGTTGCTGCCCCCTCCCTCACCCCCACACCTCAAGTTCAGCTGGAACTACTCCTTCAAAATGCATCTAGGAGCCATGGAAAGACAAGGCATGCTGGCTGTTGTTCTCTTTAGCTAGAGAGAGTGCAGAGTAAGGGGTTAATGAGCAAGGTCAGTGGAGGGAACAAGAAGCCCCAGCCTCTACTTAAAAAACAAAACAAACCTCTTACTTTTCATCTTCATCATCAACCAATTCTGTTATTGGTTCCAAAGCAGAAGAGTGGTAAGGACTAGGCAAATGAGTTAAGTGACTTACCCAGGGTCACACAGCTAGGAAGTGTCTGAAGCCAGATTTGAACCCAGGACCTCCCATCTCTAGACCTGGCTCTCCATCCACTGAGCCACCCAGCTGACCCCTCCCAGCTTCTTTTAAGATTCTTCTTTACTTCCCCTACTTCCTCAGATCTCTTGAGTTCTGTAATGTCTTAAATGGGGCTAGGGAAATGCTTACCAGCTTTAACCTGCCTCTGTGCACCCCTAAACATCAAAGACCCAGGATCTTAGGCCCCTAGAGAGCCTTGGGTCCTTATCGTTCCCTGCTGCTGAAAAGGGAAGTTCCCTCCCTGATTGTCTAGACTCCCACATCCTGTGTATGCTACCACCCACTAGGCTCAGAGAGGGTTGCTGGGAGAGGAGGAGTGTAGAGAAGAATGGAGAAGAGGTGAGGGCAAAATATGGGTTATCTCAGTAAAGAAGGGGAGAAAGGAGGTATGGCTGTTAAATTGGAGATGCAATAGACTAACCCGTGGAGGTAAAGCAAGGAATGGTAAAGGAGAGACCAACCCAGTTAGCATTCACTCAACATAAAAGAATAGGGGGTGGAGGTAGGAGCCGATCAGGAAATGGGGGGCCCTCAGAAGACTCAAAAGCTTCTGGCCAAAGTCATCATTATTTGATGAAGAAATGTCTTCAGGATTCAAAAATCCCAATGACCCATCACTGTGGCAGAGGTTGAAGAGAGTTTCAGTAGTGTCTTCTATTTGATTTCTGTGACAGAAGACTTGTCAGGGAAGCCAGTTTCATAATTTCAAATCTTGTGTTGTTTTTTTTTTAAATTTATTTATTTAATTTTCCCATGGTTCCATGATTCACGTTCTTTCTCTCCCCTCCTCCCTCTCCCCTCCCAGAACTAATGAGCAATTTCACTGGGGGTTTTACATGTGTCATTGATCCAGACCTATTTCCATATTATTAATGTTTGCACTAGAGTGATCATTTAGAGTCTACATCCCCAGTCACATCCCCATCGAACCATGTGATCAAACAGTTGTTTTTCTTCTGTGTTTCTTTTCCCACAGTTCTTCCTCTGAATGTGGTTAGCATCCTTTCTCATCAGTTCCTCTGGATTGTTGTGGGTCATTGCATTGTTGCTAGTAGAGAAGTTCTTGGGTTTTTTTAAACCCTTACCTTCCGTCTTAGAATCAATACTGTGTAAGGACTAGGTAATGGGGGTTAAGTGACTTGCCCAGGGTCACACAGCTGGGAAGTGTCTGAGGCCCTATTTGAACCTAGGATCTCCCATCTCTAGGCCTGACTCTCAATCCACTGAGCCACCTTGCTGTCCCCTTGTGGAGTTTTTTGGTGAGCTTTCTTTCTGGCTTGATCCATCTTAGCACTTCCTGTGAGACCCACATTTGTACAACTCCCAGCTGTGGTGAGAGGGCTGGTGGGCATGCTGTGTTTGGAGAATCAACAAGGGTCAAAGCCCCCAGCTGGGAAGCAAAACAAAGAAGGAGGTTATTTGGCTCTTTCAAAAGACATTAGAAAAGGAGCAGCCCATTTGTGAAATAACATGCAGAATATGAAGCTCTCACAGGGAAAATCATAACTTAGAAGGGACCTCAGAGACTCTCTGGTTCAACTCTCTCCCTTTAGAGGTGAGGAAATAGCACTTCTGCAGCTTGGAACCTCTTATCCCTACTCTGTCCTGCCAGAAAATGGTAGCTCCAAAATAGAAAGAATAATAATAATTAATTCAAGAAAGAAAGAAAATGGTAGCTCCATTAGCCTAGTGGGGGACTGGGGAATGGTTAAAGTTGTGGATGTAAACTCTCAGTCTTCACTAATAGGAAGACGTCATCAACAAGACTTATTTATTATACTTATTGGTCCTCAGTTTGTAAAGAATAATTTAGCGTTGTGACCTAAACTATGATAATTATTTGGTCACCATGGATATCCCAAATATAATCAGCTGGAAATTTATGGTGATTTAATTGATATAGTGGAAAGAAATTAAGAAGAAGGAAGAAGGGAAAGGGTGTAGGATTTCTTCTGCCTGGCTAGTGCCAGGTGGGAGACCAGAAGCTCTAGGAAGATAAGATTTTGAAGAGTAAGGAGAAAAGGATCAGCCTGAACTCCAAAGGGCTCAGCCAAGAGGCCTGAACCTGAATCAACTCAAGGGCAAACTCACCGCCAAACCCAGACAATAGCTGCCACCACGCCAAGATGTTGGAACGCTTAGCATGCTGCCAGCCAGAGTCGCCTCTCCGGGGAAAGAGAGAGCGAGAGAGCAAGTGACGTGCCTTATATAGACAGTTTTACGTCACTTTCCTGCATCTCATCTGTACCAATGATAGCTTAGCTTGACTTAGGACAGCTCAGGGGTCTCTCTGCTTTTTCTGCACATGTCTGTTGAAGGCCATTTCCTCAGATAATTAAATCTTTGAGTATGGTTCAGGCACCCTGACCTTGTTAAACTAAGTAGGGTGGAGAAATGTAGAGTTACCATGACTTGATTCTGTTAAACCAAGTATCTCCATTGGTACTAATCAGGAAATAGCTAAATCAGATCTTCTAAAGTACGGCCTGAGTAGGGTGGAATAGTTTTAAAATTCACAAGTTTCTTCATCTTGCCTTTGGTGGCTCTAGATCCTTGGGAAACTGATCAAGAGCGCTGTCTTCAGAATGTTCCCAGCATCCCCTAGAGACTTTTAGGGATGACAAAATAGGTACAATATAGGTTTTGACTGGTTCTCTTGCAAGCTTAAAAATAAATTCCCACCCCAAATAATACTAGGTCCTGCCATCTGAGAGAGACTCGGGGCAAGAGAACAGAGAACTGGGCTTGCTACTATTTGCTGATCATGAATTTTTCCCACTCTGCCTAGTTCCTTTTTTGTTATTGATTGAGAGTCCTTGGGAGCAAAGCAGCTGGGGTTGTTTTCCTTGGAGTGAAGGTGACCCACCTTATTGTCCCTCCCTATTATTGGTATCAACAATCATTGGAATGATTTTTCCATCCAGACCTGCTTTCTTAGCACCATGAAGCAGCAAACCCTGGAATCCCCCACTCTCCCAGAACTCGCCTTCCCCTGCCCATGACACTACCCTGAATAGCCTCTACCAAATCCTCCTTGCTCTGCCGAGAGTCCTGCAAACCTCTTACTAGCCTGGAAAGATGACCAAACATCTACTGGCCAGGTGACCGTCTGCCAGACACTGAAACTCTGGGCTTCAAGCTCTTCATCTGAAAAGGTGCCTGGAGCAAAGGGCTGGTAGCATGATCCAATAAGGTAGTGTACGTAAATGCGGACATTACAGTGCTGTATGAGGTTTCCTAGTTTCCTTTGGAACTCAGCTCAGGAAACTTCCCCTCTTCTTGGAATCTTTTCATTTTTTAAACCCTTACCTCATGTCTTAGAATTGCAATTAAGTATCATTTCTAAGGCTGAAGAGCAGTAAAGACTAAGCAATTGGGGTTAAGTGACTTGTCCAGGGTCACAAAGCTAGGCAATGTCTTGCTACCAGATCTGAACCCATGCCCCCCCCCCCCAGACCTGGTTCTCTATCCCCTAAAGCACCTTGCTACCTCCTCTCCTTGGAATCTTTCTCTAGCCCCCTGGCTTCTTACTAGTGTCTCTCCTCATCCTCCAATTTGTCTTGTATTTCTTTTGTGTGCATATACATAGAATGGAAACTCCTTGAGGGCAAGGACTGTTTTATTCCTGCTTTTGTGTCTATATTTTATAAATGGTTTTTGATTGATTAAGCATTACTATAGGAGGTGGAAAGAAATGCAAAGCAAAGTATGATCTCCAATCATTCAGCATCATTTTATTTTTGAAAACTACAAGTTC
The DNA here is from genome assembly GCF_027887165.1 of Monodelphis domestica. Taxonomy (NCBI): domain Eukaryota; kingdom Metazoa; phylum Chordata; class Mammalia; order Didelphimorphia; family Didelphidae; genus Monodelphis; species Monodelphis domestica. The sequence continues at coordinate 715,490,761 of NC_077227.1, read as the reverse complement.
GGTGTTATCAGAGATAGAGAGATCATGGAGATGAGGGTTCTTTTTTTTTTTAACCCTTACTTCCATCTTAGAATCAATACTGTGTATTGGTTCCAAAGCAGAAGAGCAATAAGAGCTAGGCAATGACTTGCTCAGGGTCACACAGTTAGAAAGTGCCTGAGGTCACATTTGAATCCAGGACCTCCTGTCTCTGTACTGGCTCTCTCAGCCACCTAGCTGCCCCCCTCAACTAGGGGTTCTTAGCCTTTTCTGAGCCATGGCCTCTTTTAGTGACAGTCTGGTGAAGCTTCTGTCCAGAATTATGCTTTTATTTTTGTTTTTATTATTTATTTTTTACATTTTGTTTTTATTATCATGCAAAACGTGCCTCCATGTGGGTCACTGTTGTAAGAGTAAAGTTATACATAACCCAAAACCCTAAATACACTGATGTGAAAGACGACTCCAAAGGTTCTTTCTCTGGAAGTGGAGAGCATTTTCCATCATAGTCTTTCGGGATTGTCCCAGATCATCGCATTGCTGATAGCCAAGTTTTCACAGCTGATCATCGTCCGGCACTGCTGGTATTGCATTCAGTGTTGCCACAGTTCTGCTTATTTTGCTCTGCCTCAGTTCCCGCAGGTCTTTCCAGCCTTTTCTGAAATCCTCCAGCTCAACGTCTCTTAGGGTACAGTACTAGTGCATCACCCACTTGTACCCCCATTTGTTCAGCCATCCCGCAACTGATGGACGTGTCCTTCATTTCCAAGAATTGTGCTTTTAAACGCAAGGAACAACACATTTTAGGCCCACAAAAAGAACACATTCTATGAAAATACAGTTATTAAAATAGCGTTAAAAATAAGTTGAGAATACTGACCTAGAATGCTCAGAGAAATTCGAGGAGAGGGCTCGTGAGCCCAGGGGAAGAGTGGGTTTGCTCTGGGTGGGAAGATGCATAGAAAGGAAGAAGGCTGACCCGGAGCACAGAAGACCTGATCTAAGAGAGAGACAGCAGGCACGCCGGGAGATGTGCCCTCGGAGGCCTAGGGAGAAAGGCATCCGCACTTCCTGCGGTGCCTCCTGCCAGGCCATCGGCTGGGGCTCTGTTTGCAGGAAACATTCATGAGGGTTGGCTTAATGGCTGTCTTTGTTCTCTGCTGTCTTGGAGGATGCCAGGGGTCAGCCCGATAAGAGGGACGGGAGATAAATTCCCGAGTTTTCTGCTCTAAACAGCTGTTTTCTCTCCAAGGGCCTCAGAGATACTGACAATCTGTTAGAAAGCTACTCTCCCCTTTCCTTCCTGAGCCTTGAGCGTGGCCTTGCCCTCGCTTTTCCTCCTTTTCGGGGCGGGGTCCAGCCCAACGACAGTAGGCTGGCACCAGCCTAGCTTGGGATTTGCACCAACTCTAGAGGGAAGTGGGTGCACTAGATCTCTGAGCATCTGACCCTCATCGGTCAGCTTCTCCAGCTCCCCTTTGCTAAAGATAGTCGGGGCCCCTGAAGAAGAGCACTGACCACCCCCAGGCCACCCCAGGCCACCCCGCCACGCATCCTTACAGCTTCTCTTCACGGCATGGCGGCCTCTCTGGGCTGCGGGTTCGGCTGGTATTTCCCCTGAAGAGCACAGGACGGAGGGACGCGTGGAGCTGGACTGAGCCATCCCCCCCTCTAGGAGTACATAGGAGAGTGCCAGCTCAGCCCAGGGACCCCCTTCTCCCCAAGAGGCTCCGCCTTGCTTAGGGTCCAGATCAGGAGCGTCTGGGGAGCTTCTGGTCTTCCCATGACTAGTGACTCGGCTGTTTTCTCTGCTCCCCTCCTGCCTCCCTGGCCCCCATCCTTCCGCATTCCAACTTCCCGACATGTTCCCAAAGCCTCACGAATCCCTTCCCTCCCCTACATAAGGATCGGGCTCCCGCCTTGCTTGGATTTCCCACTTGAGGGCCTGTCCGCTAGGGCCTAACAGTGCTGAGTCCTGGCTGTAGGGGCATGGAATCGAGGTGGTTGACGGATGCCTAGGATAAACACGAAGGTCTTTGAGGCACTTTACGACGCTTGCAGAGGGGCAGTGAGGTGGCCAAGAGGACGGAGTCGGGCTTGGAGTCAGGAGGACCTGGGTTCAAATCCAGCCTCACATTCTTGTTGTGTGGTCCCGGGCCAACCGCTCAGCCCCAGTTGCGTAGCCCTTCCAGCTCTTCTGCCGTGGAACGGATCCTTTATTAATTCCAAGACAACAGATGAGAGTTTTCAGAGGTTTCTCGGAGAGAGGTCCCAGAGAGGAGGATGCTATCAATAACGGTTAGCATTTATTTAGCTCTGGAAGGTTTACAAGCTCCTCCAAACACGCCACAAGAGGGAGGTGCTATGATTACTCCCATTTTACAGAGGAGGCAAATAGAGGTTAATGACTTGTCTGCGGTCCCATAGTTAGTCATCATCTGAGGCAGGTTTTGAATTCAGATCTTCCTCACCCCAAGTCCAGTGCTGTATTCACGCTGCCCCCTCGTTAGGGGTGATTAGGTCCACGGTCAGGCTCCCAATTGTGGAGATTTTGAGGCGTCCTTTGGACAGTCCTATCGGAACTTTCAGCTCCTTCTCCATGGGGGGAGAGACGCCAAGCCCTGCAGACTTCATGATCCCAGAGTGGCCTGGGCTGGCTCTCCTCTGCCTCTGCCTCTGCCAAAGAAGCAGCGTGGCGCCTGGGAAATGGAGCTGGCGGTGCAGGGGAAGGTGGCCGAGTGGGTGGGTGCATCCCTGGGAGACTTGCTCCCATCTCGCCCCCCCATCCCCCTGCCCAGGTCTGGGGGCCTCAGCCCCCGTCACCCAGGCTTTCCGGGGGCAGGCTCTGGGGTATGACCCGCCCCTGAAGGCGCGAGCCTGTCCCCAGCCCTGAGGGACCTCCCCTCTTCCTTCCACGTAAGGACGATACGTGGACAATCCACGGTGCGTGGACCCTTTTCTCCCTTTCTCCCATCCGCCTCTGAGATGGCTTGCACTTGTCAAGTGCCTTCTCTTGGAATCAGTGCCCTGTTCCAGGGCAGACGAGCAGGAAGGGCTGGGCCACAGGAGTGGAGTGACTTGCCCAGGGTCACACAGCCAGGAAGGGTCTGAGGCCAGTTCTGCTACCAGCTGCCTCCCAAACTCATTCACTAGTTTACAAAAGAATTCCCATGTTTTCCTCCCATCAGCAACTCTTTATTTGCTCTCTCTCCCACCGACTCCCCACTTAAAAACAAGAAACAGAAAAGCACCAGAGGAACAGAATCCTTGTGCCCCCTCCGGAGGGCCAAGCCAAGGATTCCTGCCTCGGTCGCGTCCAGAATGATGTGTCTGGCGCTCCTGAGCAGGCTCCTTCGTGCTTTGAGATCCTCACAGATGACTGAGAGGCTCCCCCTGGGGTGGGGGCGGGGGTGCCTGCCCCGTGTTCTCTCAGGCCCGGGGAGGAGAGACGACCCTCGTCGAGGACTCCGAGACTCCGAGCTTCCTTAGGGCAGCGAGAAGGCCGGAGGAGGCGGTCGGGAGGCTTCCGAGGCTCCTGGGGGCCGTCCGGAGCAGCGGGGTCTGGCAGAGCCCCCTGGGATGCTCCTTGGCCGTTGGCGATGGGAGCTCCTCAGGGATTGCCGGCAGCACTTCTGTAGGGCCTTCAGGTTATCGCGGCGCCGGGCTGTGTGTGAGCAGCTCCACTGCCTTTTCCAAAGTCTGCCGAGCGGTGAGCCGGGTGGCCCGGGCGGTACCGCGGGACGGCCGAAGGGTCCCTGCCGTAAGAGAGCCCCGGGGAAGCCGTGGCGCTCCGGTCCGGCCCTGCCTTCCCCGAGGCTGCTCGTGGCTTCCCACAGAAGCCGCCCATCCCTACAGCCGGCACACGGGAGGCTTGAAAGGGAGCCGCCCAGACCCCCTCCGGCCGCCCGGGCTCCGTCCTCAGACCCTCGGCCTCAGGAGGCCCAGCCCTGCCGCTCTCCTGCCGTAGAACAGAGACGCAGTACTGAGTCCAAGAGGGAAGGGAAGGGGAAAGGACAAGCCTATTTGGGGGATGCCTGGGGACAGAGTCCAGAAGATTTGGTTCCCCCAAACTCGGTTAGCGCCGCGCCTGTCCTTCCGCCACCCGTGCACACCCGGGTGCTCCTCGCTGCCGGCCGGCCACTCAGAGGGCCCCGGGCTTGGCGAAGGCAGCCTCTGGATCGCCGCCGGGGCCGCAGGCCGGGATGGCGGCCACCCACAGAGGACGCGCAGAGCCTGCCCACCTGGAGGGATGCCCCTGTGGCCACTCGGGCAGCGTGACTCCGCACGTCTCTGTAGCCGCCCATTCCTGACCGCACTTGTGCCCTCCCAACCGGATGCCTGAAGGGCGCTCCGTCACGCCCACTGATATCCCGTAAGAGGGCTGAGACACGGGGAGCCCCTGTGAGCTGCGAGAGCCGGTTCATAGCGCGTTCCATTCAGCGGGTCCTTCACCCCGTGGTACGAATCAGTTCTTCGGGCGGCCCAGCCTTCTAGGGAGGGGATGGAAGTCGGACCGACGCGTGGGCTCCCGGAGGACAAACCTCGTGGGAGGACGTGCCCAAGTAGACTTTGGTTTCTGGACTTCCCTCTGCAAAGCCTTCATGCGGCTGTGCCTGGAGAGGAAGGATTTCCCTCTCAGCAGCCTCTGGGCCGCTCCCTGCCCTCGCCTGGGAAGCTCTGGCCGGATGAGGGGTTTGTTGGGACCGTCCTTTGGAGATAGCTGGAAACGCGGGGACGAGTTGGCTGCCAGGGTGGACAGCTGTAAATACAGCTCTTGGGCTCCTGCTTTGTAAGGACCTCAGCAGGCTGCCCAGACAGCACCATGGATGGGCCTCGCTCTGGAGCTAGCTGTCTTGGAGCATGCTGGGAAGCCTTCTGCTTCTGTCATGGCTCTGTCTAGAGTGGGGGCTTCACCTCTGCCCTGCAGACCCCCAGGCTGTCCACAGATACATTCCCGAGGCATCTCTGAGCTCTCGCTCCTTCCTTCCTTCCTTCCTTCCTTCCTTCCTTCCTTCCTTCCTTCCTTCCTTCCTTCCTTCCTTCCTTCCTTCCTTCTGCCCTCCCTCCCTCTCTCTCTCTTTGTCTCTTTCTTTCTTTTCCTTCCTTCCTTCCTTCCTTCCTTCCTTCCTTCCTTCCTTCCTTCCTTCCTTCCTTCCTTCCTTCCTTCCTTCCTTCCTTCCTCCCTTCCTCCCTCCCTCCCTCCCTCCTTCCTTCCTTCCTTCCTTCCTTCCTTCCTTCCTTCCTTCCTTCCTTCCTTCCTTCCTTCCTTGCTTCCTTCCTTCCATCCATCCATCTTAGAATCACTACTGTGTATTGGTTCCAAGGCAGAAGAGTGATATAAGGGCTAGGCAGTGGGGGTTAAGTGACTTGCCCAGAGTCTCACACCTGGGAAGTATCTGAGGCTAGATTTGAAACCAGGACCTCCCATCTCTAATCCTGGCTCTCCATCCACTGAGCCACCCAGCTCAGTGAATGAATCCCTTATTTTCCCCTCTTCCTGACCCCGTGGACCAGAGTGATCTGGAGGGGTGGGGTTCTCAGCAGGGATACTGAAAAGGACTTCTGATTCCTTCTCTGGCGGATCCTTCCGTCAGGCAGCTGTAGGTTAAATGACTTGCCCAAGGTCACACAGCAAGCCACTCTCTGAGGCTAGATTTGAACTCAGGTCTTCCTCGTCAGCACGTGTCCCTAGAATCCCTCATTTCTTTCCTAGCTCAGCTCAAGCCTTGCCTCCGTGTGCTGCCTTTCCTGAGCCCCATGAACCCTAGCTCCTGTCCCGCTCTGCTTATAGCGGAGAGGATGCCCATCGCGTTCCTCGCTCTGCGGGGCCGTTTTGTGGCTTGGTCGGGCACACCGTAGCTGCTGCCCAGGGCTCCTTCACCCGCTGATTCCAGGCTGGGGCTGAGTTCCCCCCAGACCCCCTCTCCCCCGGCCACAAGCCGCAGAAGTCGGGCTGTCTGTGTGTGTCTCCTGGCCTTCCTCCCCCGGGCTGGCCGGCCGGGGGGCCGAGCCAAGAACCTCCCGTTTCAGAGGGGGAGCCAGATTCCAGCGAGCACGTGGCGAGCCTGCGGGAGGAGGCGCCTCCTGTGACCCTGCGGCCCCCGCGGCTCGGAGCAAAGCGCTGGGCTGTGGACGCTGAGGCTCGCACCTTCCCAGAGGGGCCACAGGTGAGAGCTCCAGCTTGGACTGTCCCCCGCCCCCGCCCCCGCCCCCTCACCTCCTGAAGTGGGCTGGGCCGAGCGCCCCAGGCCCAGCCCCCTCCAGGCCCGGCTTGGCCTCTGGGCGTCCTCTTCAGCCCGGGAGCCCAGGCCCGACCCAGGACAGAGGTGGGAGCGGTGGGGGCCGGCCCAGGCCCGATGCTCTCCGCCTTCCTTTTTAAAAGACCTTTGTAAAATGTGAACGTTCTTTCAGCAGCATTTTGAATTCCACGTGGTGGGCTCTCCCTTTGTGTCATGGGGGCAGCGGGGGGCTCAGCCCATTGAGAGCCAGGCCTAGAGATGGGGGAGGAGCACTGGCTTCGAAGAGGACCTCCGACCCTTCTTAGTGACCCTGGACAAGTCACTTCTCCCCCACGGCCTAGCCCTCGCTGCTCTTCTGCTTTGGAACCAGAACACGGCATTGATGCCAAGACGGAAGGTGACCGTTTTAAAGATGATATAGTGAGGGGGCAGCCGCGGGGCTGCCCTGGGCCGGTGCTAGTCCTTAGTGTCGTCTCTGAGATCCTAAGCTGGGAGACGAGGGCTCTGAACCCTCTACACATCTGCGGCCCTCTTGAGGCCGTCAGCCATCGTCACTTCCAGCCACAGCCTCCCTCCTAGCCCCGTGTAACCCGGGGGGGGGGGGGGGGGGGCAGCCCTGAGGGAGAGCCGCTCATCCGCTGGGGCTGCCGGGCCGTCTGCCCCCCAGAAGCGGGGGAAGGGGGGAACCCGCCGCTCTGTGCTGACTTCCTCTGGATCCGGGTTCCTAGAAGTCCTCCGGAGCTTCTGGATTCTTTTTTCCTTCGCCTTCTGTCTTGGAATCAGCATCGCGTCTAGGCTAAGCCGTGGGGTTAAGTGACCTGCCCAGGGTCACCCCGCGAGGCCCTCCCTTCTCCAGACGTGGCCCTCCACCCGCCTGGCTTTCGGTTGGGCGGAGGATGCTCTCCTGGTCGCGCAGTCTTTGCAGCTTTTTCTGAGCTCCTCATAGCACAGTCGCGTTCCGTCCCAGGCACACACCTGGGCGGCCCGTGAGGGTCTCTCGGGGCCAGCTCGAGACCCCGGAAGTCGTAACTCTGGCAGTTTGGGCTCTGGAGACCGCAGCAAAGGGCCGCCTGCCCAGGGTCTCCCTCCTGGCACCCTCGAGGCCGTGGCAGAGCCTCGGAAGCCTCTGTGGGCCGCCACACTCGCAGGTCCTTGTGATTTGGTCAGGGTGCCGCTCGAGGCTCGAGAGGAGGGGGATTCCTGATGGGGAGCGTCCGGTCCTGAGCGCTGAACCAAAGATCTGGTCTCCTGGCACGGGTAGCCTGGCCGTCCCCGCCTAGGATCCTGCTGATAGAGGCCCGGGGTCGCCCTGCAGGAACTGAGGTGGGCAGGGGTGAGGCCTGTCCTACCGTGTGTAGAGGCCCGGGACCGCTGCGCCCCCCCCGGAGAACAGGCGGCAGGCTGACGGGAGAGCTTCCCGACACCCTTCCGCACAGCTGAAATTTCTCACTGCCGTATCTCATCGCTCTTCTGGCGCTGAACACTCTCTGGTGACTGGAAAGGGCAGGTAACTGGCCTGAGCAATGGAGGCTGACTAGAAAGTGCAGGTAACTGGCCT